>NC_041394.2:124812035-125052035 GCF_900747795.2 Erpetoichthys calabaricus
CATCTTTCTGTGTACCCTGCAAACATGGGCAATGCTAAACTATGATGTCTATAAGACAATGAACGTAATGTAAATACATGTATATCCATAACTTACCTATAATGTAAAGAGAGCAGGTAGACGTACACTTACCATGTATTCTTTGACAAGTGTCTCCATGTCTTCATTGAGGTAAACACTTAAGTTCCTCAGGACACAGGTGTGCTTAATGTTTATGTCTTCATTCTGAAACAAGCATACCAGAAAGATCCCAAAGAAAATTACATTTGTCAATGTACGGACATAATTTAATTAGTTTAACTAATGCTGAATTCAAAGTTCAATCAATGAAGTAGTGTTTAAAGTTTATATCACCCAGGGCTGTATTTGGTGGATCCACTCCCAAGACATGTTTGTAGCCACATTATCCTAATGACTTTGATATAGTCATATAATCTCAAATACAATATACAATTTCTGATTGGATATTAAATTTTTCATAAGAGAAATTGTTTGTCATTTGTGTGTATTAAGCTGCTTTAATACAAAGATCAGTAAAAGGTCTAAGAATCACTAGGTAGTTTATATTTGGTAATAAAAATTCATAAAAACATATAGACAGATATGTAACGTATATGCAAATACTGTATGTTTAACTTTTAGAGAAGGAGACAGACTGGATTAGGAGGAGAAAGAGAAAAAATCCAATGAATTCCAGCAGCTTGTTGCTTGACTCAAACAAATGCTACATAAAAACAAACCTACTGTAGCTGCCGGTGCCATTATGGCATGGATTTTCTGTCCTGCAGATAATCCTTTGGCAGGGATTTTTTTATTAGTACTCAGTCTTCCTTTAGACTAAAAATGTGTCCATTTAATACTGACTGCAGTAGGTCATGCTCCTGAAAAATATAAAATATAGTTGACTACCACTCCAACCAAACTGACAAGGAAAATGTCAGCCTTATCCTTAAAGTAAGTTAACATTTGCAAACTATTTACATTTTGTTTTTCAACTACAGTTACCATATGTTTTTACACAATTGCTTAATGCCTACTTTTGCTGCTCTAAATTGTAAGGCAGTGATATTCAGGCAATATTTTACAATAAATGAGAAACGTTTCTAAAAATTGAACTAACTGCCATATGCACACTAGGGACATCATGACTATAGTAACCAAAATATCACAGTTATCAGTATTATAACTGTATTCTTTTTTAGTGTGATGAAAATGTTCAAAAAGTCAACAAACTGAAAAAAAAAATCTGTAAGTTTTATATCGAAAACCACAAATAAAATTTGCAGCACTTGCAGTTTTTGTTTGTATAAACACGATCACTTGCAGTCACACACGGGCAGGTTGCAACAACACTTTTTATTAGGTGGGTAGTGCATTCGTAAAGTTTGGGAACTACTGCTCTAGTTAGCCCATTCCCTTAATCGAGGATGAAGAGTAGGAAGCAACATTTTACACGCTTCCTGACCCCCATCAACAGTTCTCCATCTGTCCTCTTTGCGCTGCATTCTGTGTTCCGAAAAAAAGAATATCCACTTTCTGAGCGTGCGAGTAAATAAGATGGCTACTGACATCGTCAACGGAAAAGTCCATCGCCCTTTTTTAATTACTGACTCATTTTGATTTCTAATATGTGGAGTGCTGGCTAATGAAAAAGCTGACTTGCTAAAGTTAGCTGATATTTATTAGAACTGTGTGCAAGTTGACTAGCTACAGCAGACAAGACAAACATATTTACTTATTGAATTTGATTATCAATATATTGATAAAAGCGTTATACAAAATTAGTTGTACAAATAACATGTACATACATTAATAAGTGGCAGATTAAATATGATAAGTGCAGATGTAACTTACCAGCCACAATTAGGTAGCAGTAGAAGCTGCAAGGTTGGATGGCGGCAGAAACTCTTACGTCAGTTCCACTTTGAAATGATACCACTTCTCGAAATGTATATGTAAACCAATCTCATACATTTTAACTAATTGAATCTTGCTTGTTTCACTAGTAGACATATTTAAAATATTTCCATGCTTTTTAACTGATTAAATGTAATTATTTTTACATTTAAAAAATTATTATTGATTTTAAGTAGTTTGAATAAAGACATATTTTGAAAATCTTAGTACTTAAATAAAATCAAAAAGATGAAAATTCTTAATAAAAACTACTCCATGATTCTGTTTTGAGTGTAGAATGTCACTAAGACATAACTTCTGACATAAGTAAATCATTGGTTACCCAAAGCAGAGCAGTTTCACAGCTGTTTTGCACTCTGAAGCCAGATTGAAATGGATCTATCAATTTATTAGAAGTTAAGTAATTGGTGAGTTGGGAGGCTACAACACGCTCAAGAACTTTTGACAGAAAAGGTAAGTGAGAATTAGGCTGAAAATGGTTAAGATTGTTAGCATCAAGGCCAGTGTCAAGGTATTTATTTATTATTGTCTTAACAGTTGGGATTATGGAATGAAGGCAGGATTTAAGAAGTGTTGGGGGAATGGGGTCCAGTACACAGGTAGTGGGCCTCATCTTACAAAGCAGGTCATTAACAAATGCCGCTGTGACTGGTGAAAATTTAGAAAAGGAGCTGGATGGGGTGGGAAGACAGGGGAAGATATAAATGGATGATGAATTTATGTTAGTTGAATTATTTAGATCTTTAATTTTATTACAGAAAAAGTGGAGAAATTTTTCACAGACTTCAGTAGAGGAGGTAATTGGGCCAGACATTCTCTTAAGGTGTTGGCCAGCTGCTTTTATAGACCATAACTCTGAATTGTACCACGGAGCAGAGTGCTTAAAGAAAACCTCCTTATGCTTTAAAGGAGTTGTTTTATCTAGTGTTAAAAGAAGGGCAGACTGTGTTATAGTGGTCAACAAGACAAAAAAAGATCAAAAGTGGAAGTAGCAAGAAGGACAGATATTTTTAAGGTTTCTGAAAGAAATTTGATGTTTACAGTTTAAAAGGATGGAGAGATAATGAGACAACAAATAGTACTGCCTTATGATTACAGAGTACCAAATCACTACTATAAGTATTGCCAACAAATACACCAGATGTGCAGATCAGGTCCAATATATGACCACAAAACTGAATAGGAAAATCAACATGTTTCATCAAGTCAAAACAGTCCATTAAAGATAGTAATTATTTTCTCAGCTTACATGTAGTAGTGTCAATATGGATGTTGAAATTCAGTCAGATCAGATAAAAAAGATGAATTGTATTTTGGGGGATGGTGGAGAACAATGAGGACCTGATTTCGTTATTAGCTTAAGAGCCAGACACTTGAAAGACAATGGGCAGTCAATTGGGATTCTTTTGATGTTTAGTTCTGTTCTAACATTTACTGTGACTCCTCCGCCTTGTCTTGAGCTGTGAGACTCTGCAAAGTAAATGTATCCAGATGTGGTATTGCCTCCGTGAGAGACATAAAATCTTTGGGTTTTTGTCAGGTTTCTGTTGGGCATAGCATTTTAAGGTTGGAGTCTGTAGTGAATTCTGATAACACCAGTATTTTGTCATTAAGAGATCTTGAGTTAAACAATGCAATATTAGCTGACGAGGGTTCATCATGGACAGGTCCATGATCAGAGATTATTTTAACAGACTGCAAATTTGACACACTGACACTCCTATTTTGGAAACCATGAATAGGACGGTGTTTTCCTGAACAAATGCTGCCGTTGAACTTTTCATTCACAGCCCGGCAGTGATGGCATCCTGACCCGTGGTATATTTACACACAATGCCAGTATCTTTTAGGATATTGCTCTGTACAACTGTTTAATATGAAGGAGTTTATCATGAGGGTGTTTTAGCATAGTACAAAGCAATAATTATCTGAGAGTAGCAGAGAAGTAGCATAGCATAATGGAGAAGGTGAGATGGCTGGGGTGGGGTGGCGCACACGAGCAGCAATAGCCAGCAACAAAAGAAGCATAGTAGAAGATATTACAAGATGCACATGAAGATACCAGAATTTGGATGTTCCATTATATAGCCACATACATATAACCCTGGGTATTATAAGCATGATTGCCCCAGAGCCACAGACCAGGTTTGGTGTAAAATCAGATCATTTCACAGTCATTAAGTATGTATAGAAGTAATTCGAGAACAATCCAGTATATCCAATTTAATCAAGAAGACAAACCATCCCCAGCCCCTAGATTACCACGGTGCAATGAAATGTTCATATGACTCATCCCAAGAACCACAGAAAGATTCAGTTGTCTCCGAGGCTGCAAGCCAAGTAAAGGCAAAGTGCATAAACTCTACAAAAATAAATCCAAATCATTAGAGTTTGAGTGAGATGCCTCCATGAACTATATGTACAATAACAAATGCGAAAAATGTGCAAATTTAACACGAATGTTAACAAAACACATTGTTAACAGAGAGGAGCAGCAGCAACAGGCATGTACCAGCATCCCTTTCCAAGGTTCTTCCTCTGGAATTTCTACATTTTTTCTGTCCTCCCAGTCATCTGATCTTATCAGCAGAGTCACTTTTAAAGACTTAAAAAACGATTCTATGTTAGGGCTCTATCTTTCTACTAATTACATACCTATTGCATATCTATTACATATCTATTGTATGTCATTTATTTATTATTTTTACCTGACTTAAATTGTTTTTCTTATCTTGTAATTATTTATTTTACGTCTTGTAAAGCACTATGGGCTTCATCCTGTGAATGAAAATGTGTTATAGAAATACATATAGTCGTTGTTGTTTAGTTCTCTACCATGTTTAAAAAAAAGTTATTTTAAGACATTAAGAGACATTCTCTTCAGGTAAACGTGACCATAGCTTAGTGTTAATTTATATTGAAAAACTGAATATTTTACTGTCCGGTGGTGGATAATTAGGAAAAGCATTGAGCTGTCATATGAAAGAATCCAGGACAAAATGATGAGTAAAATGTGGAACTCTTTTGTTCATGTTATACTGGACAAAAATAACCTAGTTTTGTTAAAATGTTTATAGTATACAACTGTTTTAGACACAACCCAAGGCAACATCATAAAAAGTGTATGGGATCACCTACAAAAACGTCAGTCAGCCTAAAGCTGTTTGTCAATAATCAGGAGCCAACCATTTGAGTGTTGATAAAACAAAATCCTGCAGTGCCAACAGAAAAATATTGTGCCAATTTT
This sequence comes from Erpetoichthys calabaricus, assembly GCF_900747795.2. NCBI lineage: Eukaryota > Metazoa > Chordata > Cladistia > Polypteriformes > Polypteridae > Erpetoichthys > Erpetoichthys calabaricus. The sequence continues at coordinate 124,817,200 of NC_041394.2, forward strand.
TTTTAAAAAATTGGTGTGCTGCAAGGCAAGCCCTGGGTGCAAAAAAGGGTTCTAAAAGTTGCTGAAGTGTACTGCCTTCCTTTTTCTGCACTAAACCAATATGCAATTGTACTATATGTTAAAAAATACACACATATACCTAAAAAGTGAATGAAAATGAGCGACCACAACACCAAAACAGGATCCCACTTAAGCTTTACCTCATTGGCTTAATAAGTCATTTAACAAGCCAAGGAAACAATCAACAGAGTTAAAACAAGGCTTTGACTCAAAATGGGAGGAGAGACAGACAAAAAAGGCCATAAAGACACCAAGTAATGATGGTAAGAGATGTGGCGATTTGAGGTCTTACCACGTGTTCTATGCAGAAGGTCTCTTTTGGGTCACTCTTTCCTCTATACAGCTGCTACTATATCTCATAACTTCCATTACATTTGTCAGAGAATACTGCAGTGTATAGTTCCAAAGCCAGTTTGCTACACTATTAGTGTAGTTTATAATACTTATATCTCACCAAGTATTTCTTGCTGTTTCCATAAACCAGCCTGCCTTCTTTCTTTTTTGTAGTTATTACAGCATACAGCCTACATTATAATCTTTTACATATTTTTGCCATCACCTCCTATTCGTCACATTTCCCATTTTCATTAGAAAGTTGTTGTACAAAGTTTATTCCACTGGCTACATGTAAACTCACAATTGTTCCAGTGTGAATTTTTGAGAATCAGCCTTTTTTGCTCAGTTACTCAGCTACTCCATTCCTTGATATTTAGACATAATGAGATTAGTTAATGTATTGGTGATTAAAAAAACACCCATTCCTCCCACCTACAACTTCTCTTTCTGCTTGATAACACTTTCAGACGTGCTCCCAAGAGAACCTTACAATTCTCCATTTTCTAAAGTCCTTTGTTTCCATGCACATCAAAAAACACAACTGATAATTTAAGTGTGGACTTGGAAAAGAAGGTCCAGATTTAGAAGAGGGAATTGCTTTCCGCTGTTAGTGTGCCAGGTAGGACCTGACACTTTACACTCTGATCTAGAAAGTTTCAGCCGTAAGGGTCATAGTTCATTGTATCAGTCACTGTACCAATGTAGATACCAAGACCTGTTCTTCTTATTGAAATACAGTCTGATTACTTACATCCATCCATTCATTTATTTCCAACAAGCCAAACAAGAGTTTGCAAGAGGATTCAAAGATAAACACAAGCTAATCAAATAGTTGTATACAGACAATAGTAAAAGTCTTACTTGCATTTCCAATGCTTTTAGGATTTGAACCCAAACTCCTGGAGTTGTAAGGCAGTAGAGCTAAATATTGTGCAACTAGGCTAGTCTAAAGAAACAATACAATGTATTTGTCCTTATCCACGTGCACACACATTATTGGTTCTTTTTAAAGAATAGTCTTTTTTCCCAGCAGGAACATATACCTACAAACCCTATATTAAAGATTCTTATGCAGCCCTTCCATCAGCTAGAGAGACAACTAATTGCCAAGTTTATTGCTCTTTTTTATTGTTTGCAGTTTCATGCCTAGCTAACCACAAATGCTGCTGCTTGTAAGGATGCAATTCAAAACCAGCATCAAATACATAACATGTCTCTTTTAGGGAATAATATGAAAGGTACACCAGAGACAGATACTGGCACAATGCATTCACTCATCCATTTCCCTTTCTCCCAAAAGATCAGAAATCCACAAACCAGCACACTCCTGGCTCAACACCTTCCTGGCCAGCCTATATAAAGGTGAATCAGTCTGAAACAAGGTGGCCAGTAACCTGATCTGACAGTGAAGGCATGAGAATGAAATTAAGAAAGAAATTATACTTTGTGGTGGAAATAGCGCCAAACTTTTGTGTTGAATTATTCTGATGTTTCAAACTAATGGAATGGAAAAAAGCTCCAATAACTGGTAACTGATTCGGTTATTAATTAATAGGTGACTTTACATGTTTTTAGTATTAGGGATGCAAAACTGTGAAAACATTAGCATTAGAAAAGAACATACTCAATCTGAAATGTACCAAAGGATTTGAAACTACATCCATTTTCTGAACCTGTTAAATTTTTCATTATAGGGCTCTGAGGATCCAGAGAGTGTCCTGGAAGCAGAAAAATGTGTTGTTTGTCACTTAAGGTTACATTTATTCTATTTTATAGCTTGTTGAGGACTAGATTATTGTTAATATCTTGATGCGTACACATGTTCACATGAATTTAGGGAGGTTTTTATATTGTGGGTATTTCTGTTTTTTTTGGGAAACAAAGAGTTAATATGGTGTTAATTTGTACGTTTTACGTTTTACAGTATAATGTTATTCAATATCCTCTTTTTATCTAATTGTTATACTTAACACTGCAGTATTGTATTTTGCTTATATAGTATCTGTACATTTCCCCTCTTCAGGCTCCTTTAACAACACTCTTCCATTATTTAGTCATTCTTGCTGTATTTACAATATACATCTGCATGGTTCTTCAGTTCATCTGGTCATAATAGATTGAATTCATATATATTATATGAGTTTATACATGCAGTATTTTTATTCCCCTTTATATGAATTTATACATGAAATGTTTTTGTGTGCGATAATCTAATAATAATGCAGTGACATTTTCATTTACTGACTTCTTCATAATAACATTTATATGTGCTAGTTCCATCCATCCATCCATTGTCCAACCCGCTGAATCCGAACACAGGGTCACGGGGGTCTGCTGGAGCCAATCCCAGCCAACACAGGACACAAGGCAGGAAACAATCCTGGGCAGGGTGCCAACCCACCGCAGATGTGCTAGTTTATATTTATTTTTTATATATCTCTATCAATCTATCTCTATATCTATCTATCTACATATACTGTATATATAATAAAAAAGTATATTTTTCAGAGCTCGTCAGAAAAAAATCCAGGAAAAAGTTTTTCTCTCTTTGGTGTTTTTTTAATGTTTCTCCAATTGGTGCTACAGTATACTTTTTAATTTTGGTGTTTCACACAGGGCACAAAGGGTTGGCTACAGTGAATAAAGCCCCTGTCTCTTTCCTTTCATTGGCCCAAATATCCTCTTCTATGTTAAGGAACTAACTGATTACTTTCAAGCAGAAGTGTGTGCCTCTTCTTTTTGTAAGAAACAGATGAAAAGCAACACTAAGCTACACACCTTGTTAAAGCTAGGTAGGCTACTGTTATGACTTCTCTGGCTCTAAAAAAACAGTGAAGGGTAAGGCCTTCAAAAATTGGCCACAAAACAAACCTCATTCCCAAGGCAAGCATGGCTCCAAGAAAATGAGAGGCTACAGACCTCACTAGGCCTCAAAATGAAGGTCAGGATTTTAAATTAGAAAAGGAATAGGAAAAAATTAAGAAAACTTAAAGTATGTCTCTCCATGGGGAACTCTGGCTGGGGTTAGACAAGACCACAAGAAATCTTTACAAAATTGAAGGTTTATTTAAATAAAGGTATTTCCTAAAAGGCAATCCTCAGCAAACAAGTTCCAATACAAAAACCAGAATCCTTAAAATAAGAAGTCACAAAAGACAGTAGATACAAAGACTCTACAGAACATATTTTAGAGCATTTTTGTTTAACAATAAAACTTTTATTTTATAAAGATTCTCCAAGGCCCTTTCTGTGTCTAGCCAGATTTTTTTGACATCTCCCTCAATGTGGGCATTTTTTGGAACTGGCATGACTTATGTGCTTTGGGACTCTGAGAAATCAACACAACAATAAACAAAACGAAACTCAGCAAATCACCAAGTACATTCAGTGAATAACAAGGGACTGCACTTCCAGTCAGCCTTTATAGGGCTGGGAGCAGTCCGTCAACAATGAAGAACAGGTGGGGACCCATCCACAAAATACAACGAGCATCAAAGAACAAATCTAAGCAGAATGAAAGTCAATAATAAACCTTTCCCTGTCCTTTGTACTGATCTGCCACAGTATCAATTTGTTATGGTAAAGGACTTAAATGGTAAGATTCTCACAAGCAGAGGATTTTTTCGCAGTCAGTCTTTAATTTACAATTGCAGGGAGAGCTTATCATGACAATCTGTGAAACAGACATCCACTTTGAACTTGTGCCGAGGTAGTCACCCTTTTTGTGCCCCTATCAGGTGCTAATATGAGTCTGCATAATTATAGTTGACTTCCATAATTAACATTTTTCTTTGGAGGCATCAATGGTTGACCGAAAGCAACACTGTGACTTCTAGGTCACTAGCAGTATAAATTATACTCTTTTACCTGAATGAGCAAAAGCTGAGAGCAATGGGTCAGTGAAACACAAATTTAGAGGCATAGTTGCTATTCTTATTGTAGTGATAATTTTTAATAAAGCAATAGCCTGTTAATATATCTTAGTATAAAATAAACACAACACAGTTCACATTAGTATAACATTAATAGTTGCTTAGCTATCCAGCAGATTACAATGATGAAGACTGCAAAAGAAGGGCACAGGAAAAAGGTGCAGTTTCAGGAGGGCCATAGAAAAAGAGAAGAAAAGAAGAAAAACACTTTGGTAGATGGAGAGCTACTCTACAATTTTTCAGAATCTTGGCATGTTTTCACGCTGTTGTTTTTGCCAGATTTTCTTGCTATTATTTGTTTATTGCTATGTAACTTATCTCCCCTAAACTGTGAATCCGCCAGCTTTCCCAGAGCTAGCTGTACCTACAAAGGAGGGGAAAGCTGTAAGATCAGTATAAAATAATCTAATAAACTTGCACTGTCTAAGAAACGTGATAATGACAGTGTAGCTTGTCTAAACCTTGTGTACTTGCAGTCACCTAGTGCAGTAGTTCATTTTTTTGTTCAACTGTCATTTTTTGTTCAACAGCCAGTCTCTTCTAACGTTGTCCACCCCTTTGACAAGAAGGTATCAACTATACTAATGTAAATAAGTGTTCATGCTGGAGATTTAAAATATCACACGTAGTGTTTCATTCTACTTTCTTTTCAGTTTTTCTTTTAATACCTGGCACCTAGCTATGCTGTTTCCTTGTAATACCTACAGTATATACAGGGCTCTGTTGTTGTAATATTTATGGGGAAGCCAGTGCCTGCATCATCTCTTGATAATCCTCATATCTGTGCCTTTACTCTAGGCATTCAAAAATAAGTTAAAAATCTTAGGGAATCTAAGGACTTCAGAATTTATCATGCCTTGCTGAAGGTCCTGCTTAAGTGCCCACAGTAAGCACAACTTGGAGCTCTGCATTCCAAAATCCACTGTCACTCCTCTTTTCAGATCACTACACTGGTTCCATGTAGCGTCACATATTAAGTTTAAATCCTTGATGCTGGGCGGCACAGTGGCGCAGTGGTAGCGCTGCTGCCTCGCAGTTAGGGGACCCGGGTTCGCTTCCCGGGTCCTCCCTGCGTGGAGTTTGCATGTTCTCCCTGTGTCTGCGTGGGTTTCCTCCCACAGTCCAAAGACATGCCGGTTAGGTGGATTGGCGATTCTAAATTGGCCCTAGTGTATGCTTGGTGTGTGGGTGTGTTTGTGTGTGTCCTGCGGTGGATTGGCACCCTGCCCGGGATTGGTTCCTGCCTTGTGTCCTGTGTTTGCTGGGATTGGCTCCAGCAGACCCCCGTGACCCTGTTTTCGGATTCAGCGGGTTGAAAAATGGATGGATGGATCCTTGATGCTTGTAGTCAGTGGGTCAGCCCCTATATTTATTGGGACACTTGGGAGGCCTTACGCTCCTTCTTGTCCATTTAGGTCTGCTGATTAATGGCCCCTTAATGGCATTTAGTTTGATAACCACAAAGCTCAATTTTTGGCCTCCTCAGACCATAGAACCTGCTTCCAGCTGACTTCAGAGTCTCCAGTATGCCTTCTGGCAATCTCAAGCCAAGGTTTTATGTGATTAAGGGGTGAGGCCACCTCTTCCTGTTATGAAATCTTAATCCAAACTCTTAATATTTAGGTCCTAGCTGGCAGTACAAGCTGCCTACTTCCATGCTGACTCCCTCAATGTTTTTAGGCAGCGTTTGAAGACTCTCTTGTTCTGTGAATTTCTTTCTGATTGATAATGGGTTTGACAGGTTTTTGTAACTAAGGAAGTATAACTATGTTGCCTTCTGTTCTGTGTTCTTCACTTGTGCTGATCAATTCTGTAACCTTATACTGTAAAACTTGGAGCAGAATAGTCTCCCAGACTGCTGTTTAATCAATTAAGTTGACTACTTTTGTAAGTTGCATTGGACAAAAGTGTCTACTAAACAAATCCATGTAGAAGTAAATATAAAATTCAAGGATAGAGTGTATGTGTTGTGCTGCTGAATGAGCAAGTAATATTCAAAATGGGCATTAAGACACTGAAGAAGCTATAACCTAACAATGTCAACTGACAAAAAAAATAAAATTCTTTTATTGGCAACAATAACTTAATATAAAATGTTATAAATCTACTTACAGTTACTCTGAGGTGCATTTTATTTATTTATTTTTTTTCAAAAATTTTGTACAACTGAGTGCTGTATTAGTAACTATTGCTGTTTAAATATCCAGTAGCTCAAAAGATATTTTCCCTCAGTCTGTTAAATAATATCAGTCTGTTTGATAAGTTATATCAAATATTAAAGAAGCACAAGTGACTAGTAGTAGTGTGCACAACAGACGGGTTAGAAGTAGGGTTAGTGTTAGACTATGAAGACTGTGAAGTTAGAGTGATAAAGTTGCAATTTCTAGCTGCCGCTTCTGTTAATTTCTTACCACTTCAAAAACATTAGCTATATATGACGTTTTGTTTCTGTTAGTAGTATAAAAGTCACCATTATACTGCACATATCAAAATTTTGACGGGTGTATGTCCCGCCCCCCTGGCATTTCCGGTACCCACCTGATGCCGTCAGGAGCAGAGAACGTCAGAGCGAGAGAGAGAAAAGCAAACAATCAAAAATCAATAGTTGCTGTTCGAGCTTTTAAGTATGTGAAGCACTGTGTGGGAAGCATATCGCGCAACAAAGCAGCCACAAGTAAGCCCAGCAAGGAAGGGAGCAATGTGAAGGTAGTCTTTCAGTGTTTTTTAGAAGAGCATCTGTATCCTCAAGGGGTGCAAACAGCCCCCCTGGTCACAATATATTTGAGGAGTTTTATTTAATACGTAATACGTGCTCTGATTGGATAGCTTCTCAGCCATCTGCCAATAACGTCCCTTGTATGAAATCAACTGGGCAAACCAACTAAGAAAGCATGTACCAGAAATTAAAAGACCCATTGTCCACAGAAACCCACGAACCAGCGAAAAATCCACGATGTATATATAAATATGCTTACATATAAAATCTGTGATAGAGTGAAGCCGCGAAAGTCGAAACGCGATATAGCGAGGGATTACTGTAATAGTTTCAGAAAATTAATAAATACACAAATTGCTTTTTTAAAAGACATATTAGAAACACAGCTTGCCAATAAATGTTATTGTTTTAGAACTGAAGAAATTCTGTATACATTTCCGATGGTAGTCTTAAGTTCACAATATGTACAAAGCTTCAGTGCATGTAAAAAGTATTCACCCCTTGGAAGTTTTCGCAATTCATTGTTATACAACACTGAATTACAATGGATTAAATATGGCATTTTCAACAACAAAAAACACTTTCATTTGATTTCTGCAAAGTGGTCTACGTTAATTACAAATTTAAAGCAAAATAAGTAACTGATCACATTAGTATTCAGCCCCTTTAATATGATACACCTAAATCATCACTGGTGCAGCCAGCTGGTTTCAGAAATTACACCACTAGTTAGATGAAGTCTACCTGTAAAGGGGTAAAGAGGGTTCAATTGATCATACCCTAAATGCACCAGTATCTTCAAGGTCCACCTTGTGGTGAATCAGTATTGTGGCCAAACCTACACAATGAAGACAACAAGAACTCTCCAAGCAACACCTAGAAAAGGTAATTGACAAGCACAAGTCAGGGTGTGGAGACAAGAAACTATCCAAGTGACTGAATATCTCTTGCAGTCCAGTTAAATCAGTCATTAAGAAATGGAAAGTGTATGACACAGCTGTAAATGTGCCTAGAGCAGGTCAGCCACAACAACTGATTGTGTAAAAAGACTGACAGAGGTCACCAAGAAACATATCCTAAGGAGTTATAAGCTACATTGTTGAGATCAGAGAGATTGTGCATTAAACAACTCTTGCCCTCGTGCTTCACAAGTCGTTCATTTATAGGAGAGTGGCAAAATGAAAAGCACTATTAAACATTAAGAGTTTGGATTAAGATTTTATAACAGGAAGGGGTGGCCTCACCCCTTAATCACATAAAATCTTGGCTTGTGTTTGCCAGAAGGCATATTGAAGACTCTGAAGTTAGCTGGAAGCAGGTTCTATGGTCTGAGGAGGCCAAAAATTGAACTTTGTGGCTCAGACTAAGGGCCATGTTTGGTGTAAGCCAAACACTGAACATTATCAAAAACACACAATCCACACCATGCAGTATGGTGGTAGCAGCCTTATTTTGTGGTTATTGTTTTCTCTGCAGCAGAAATTGGAAGGCATGGGAAGGCCTGATCTTAGGAGAAGATATGCTTTCCAATGTTCCCAAGGATACACACTAATAGCTTACAAAACAAAATGCTCACATCTTGGAGTGGCTGAGCCAGAGTCCGGATCTCAGTCCAAATGAAAATTTATGACTGCACTTATAAAAGGCTTTTCACAGTACTCATGTAACATGGCAGACTTTAAGCAGTATTGCAAATCAGAATGGGGGAAAACTGTAGTGCAAAGCTGCTAGAGATCTGTATACACACAGACTCAAGACTGTAATACTGTTAAATTCTGCTCTGTTACTGTTAAATTCTGCTCTGTACTTCTAAAATTTATATTTTTTATTTCTTACTATATTGAGAAATTGTTCTGTTCTGTGTACTGCATTGTATTGTATTGACCCCCTTCTTTTGACACCCACTGCACGCCCAACCTACTTGGAAAGGGGTCTCTCTTTGAACTGCCTTTCCCAAGGTTTCTTCCATTTTTCCCTACTAGGTTTTTTTTGGGAGTTTTTCCTTGTCTTCTTAGAGAGTCAAGGCTGGGGGGCTGTCAAGAGGCAGGGCCTGTTAAAGCCCATTGTGGCACTTCCTGTGTGATTTTGGGCTATACAAAAATAAACTGTATTGTATTGTATTGTAATGGCTTCCAAAGGTGCATCTACTAAACACTGACTTGGAGGAAGTGAATACTTATGCATTAAATTATTCTGTGCTTTATGTTTGTAATTAATTAGGTCAACTTGCAGATATCTGTGTTCTCTTTGACTTTAATGAGTCTTTTTTCTGTTGACCAATGTAAAAAACAAATTAAATCCAAAGATGTACATTAATAAAATGTAAAAACTTCCAAGGGGTGAATACTTTTTATACGCTTTTTGAACAAGCTCATATTTCAACCCAACTTTTAATCTAACTCTCAGAACTGATGTAGGAGTGTGACTGCACGACTAGACTGTCAAGGTCTTAAAGAGATTCATGCAGTTCCTTTATATATTTTCTAATTGTTGCATAGCATAATGTGGGCATTCAGCAATGAACATACTGTACAATATATCTAAATGACTACTATCATTCTTTAAAACACAGAAGCATGTCCTTGGTGCTCAGCCTTTTTAATTCAGTCTGCAACAGGATCCGCCTCTCCACAATAACATAATAATGTTTGGGGTATACCATGAGCTATCACAAATGCATTTGCTTCTTTCACTCAAAAGGAATTCTATTGAGCTAACAGGCATTGTTTAAAATGACACACTATCTATAATTCAAGATTTCACTGTTTGCTTGGCAACTGTAATGCAGGAGATAATGCTTCATTGTGATAAAGTGTGTATGTGTATTCTGAATGTATGGTCATATAATACCCTTGAGAAAACAAATAACTGTATAAAAATGCCAGCAGTAGTGCTAGCCACATACCCATCAAATTTATTTCTATTTGTTTCAAACTAAAGGCTGTTTAGCAAGTTCTTTTATGTATTGGATAGCCAGTTTAAGCAGATTTCAAACATGTGGGATTGTTTTCCTCTGTCGCTTCAGCTTACTCTTCAGCTTGGCAACATGATGTTTGTCACACAGATGTAACTTATTTATTACTTTCCCATTTATTTAAAAATGTAAATCATTTAAACTAATTGCTGGAGAAATGAGATACAACTAATGTGAAGGGCTCTGTAGACAGTTGTCCTTCAGCTCTTAATTCATTTCAGCTTTGCAGAATTCACAATTTAAAAATTCCAACAATCCAACTTCTTGGTCTACCATTGTGCCAGACTATTCTTGTTTCAGAGCTTTTTTTAAAGATAACAAGTCTTGTGGACCAACTGAAGATAAAACATAATTAAAGCCTTTGTGAATGAAATTATAGCCATCAGCTGCTCATCAGAATTTTGCTTTCTGAAAGCAGGTGAATACTAAATCAAATTTGGGTTTAAACAGAATGAAGGCTTCCCATTCTCAGTAGGTTAATAGGGATCAACGGGATCTTGGAAATTTTACGTTACCACAGAGATTTCTTTGTAGGACAATACCTGTGTATGAAGTTAACATAAAGATTAACCGCAGCACAAGCATTGGCCAGTGAAAAAGCTCCTTTCCCAGCAGAGCACTATCAAACCCACCTTTTAAAGATTTATAAACAAATTCCTTTAGGATTATAATGTATTCTTCAAGGTGAATCCAGAATTAGTGTGTCATGGTTAATAATAGATTCAGAGAGGAGTTGTCCCATTGGGATTGACATTCTTTTGTTCTCCTAAATTAGACACTTTTAAGTGAAAAGAATGAAAAGAGTTTTGCAATCTACTGATAAATTATAAAATAAAGCAGCTGATCGCCATATACCAGCTGGTTTAACATACTGGTTAAAGTACATAAACAGTGAATTGTTGATAAATGATGTGTTAAATTGGAGATGCACACGTCAAAATGTTATTGTCTGAGTACTTAGTTAAACCACATGGGCCAACTTTACATCTGAATTGACACAGGTATACTGCTTCTCAGCCATGGTTTGAGGATTCAGCATTAGAGTTAGCTGGTATTTGTGAAAAGGATACCCGCTGTCTCCCAGCAACTAGTCACTAGCAAATGCACCATCCCTTGCCATCTGACAAACTAATGAGTTGGACCAGATATGAACATTACATTATGTGTATTAGTAGGCTTTGGCCACAATGTCTGTAAAAAGTCCCCTGATGGCTGGTTGCATATCACCTGGAAATTTAGTGCAGAGAACCCGTTTCAAAAGGGTTTTCTGTGGGTAAGGTAAGCCTGCAATGGCATCAAAATCAATTCTAGTGTTATGCAAGGCATTGTATTATTACTATTATTTATTTATTTATTTATTTATTTGGCTGACACCTTTATCCAAGGCAACTTATATTTGACATACATTTAGTTTTCCAGTTGGAGCACCCAGTGTCAGTATTGGGATTTGAGCTCATAACCTCAGTGTTCTGAATGGTGCAGTAGCAATCTGGCCACTGAAAGCACAGATTTGGACAAAGCAGCCTTGCTGAGGTCATGTGTATCACTGAAGTTATGCAGGAATCTACCACAGAAACGCAAAGCTGTCAGCAACTGCATAGTGGACCTGATGGCAAAATTTCAGAGTGCTGTTATTTTCAGCTCATTCTTCACCAGACCAAGGAAGGTTATTATTTCACCCCTTAGCTGCCTGCACTTCTTTATTTGTTGTGGAATGCTGAGATGGTCCAAAGGGGATTATGTCTTTCCTAAAAAAACAACATTTAGACCTCGACTTGGCTTCTTGGATGGCTCTGTCTCAGATGAAGCTTCCATGTGGGTTGCATGATTCCCTGGACAGCTTCCATTGTCATTGCTTGTACTAGGGGGCAATTAACATTCTCACTTTAAAGGGTGTGACCGATGAAGCATTGCAAGTTTGATTAGTGAACTCATTATGAACTTAAATTGTCTATAGGTGTTAAAGCTACAAAGATCCCCTTTTGCAGGTTGGGAGTATGTGCTGATTATAGCATGTTGCCGTACCCACCACATGACGAGCTACCTGTATTGAGATCCAAGGGCAGCCGTGCAATGGTTCACACCTCAGCACCGCACTGAACAGTGTGAGGTTTTTTACAGTGGCTAGAGTGCTGATCTTGCCATCAACCCCAGAGTTTTCCCTGTAAGGTGGAGGACTTTCTTGCAGGGCTGGATGCAGATTAACGTCCTACCCAGGACAGAGCAATTGGAGGTTAAGGGCCTTGCTCAAGGGCACAACAGCTAGAGTCACTTCTGGCATTTACAGGATTCAAACCGACAACCTTCTGATTGCCAGCACAAATCCCTAGCGTCAGAGCCTCCCCTCCACCTTTACATGATTCTTTTATACATTGATTTCCTTTTTTTAAAGGTTAAATTAATCTGAAAATTTACTTTTTTGGACTGTTTAGAGATCTGACTTTGATGCACAGTGAGATCTGAAGTCACAGGAATCACTAATTTCCATTTACTGCAATGTAAAATTCTACAAGATTGTCCTGTATTTTAAACACTACATTTCAAGAATCTTTGAGGCCATGGACTTTATGCAAACATTTAAAAATATTTAGTATTTAGGAATATCTGTTTAATAAATCTCCCTGCCTTGCGCCCTGTGTTGGCTGGGATTGGCTCCAGCAGACCCCCGTGACCCTGTGTTCGGATTCAGCGGGTTGGAAAATGGATGGATGAATGGATGTTTAATAAATCTCTTTATTGAATAGCTTACCATGTTTTTTTTTTTCATGATTTTAAAAGCCAATTGCAGAGACATTTTTGCAATGACATTTTCTGTACTCAGAAGGAAGCAATCCCCTTGTTCAGTTATCTTGTAAAACCTCTAACCCTTTCTGTTACGATTTTATGCTGCACCTGCTAGCTTGAATGTAACTTGTTAATTAAAGCTTCTTCATTAGACTGCAGAGCCACAATGTAGAAGTTTTTCTTTTGTTCTGCTTTCAAAAATTCTACAGCATGCCATAAGATTTTTTTTTTTTTGTCACTGGAGAATATACCCAGGCAAATGTTGGCTACAACTCTTTCTAGAAGAGTAAAAAATACAATGAATGTAATGAGCTCCCTAAAGTACAGACTGAAATTCGTTTAAACATTCCTGTGTGTTGTGTTTATTCATAAGTGGCTCAGTGTGAGACTTCTAACATTCTGGAAACATCACAGTTGTTGGCAGCAATGCTGGGTGAAGGGCAAAAAGAAAATTTAGAAAACAGTTTGCAGTAGTTTCTCTGGCTATCCAGCACTAACAAAACCCATTCCCAAGTAGAATCAATATATTAAGCAGTTTTCCTTAAAGTGGCATGGTAGCACTGTGGTTAGTCTTTTAATTTCATAATTTTTAATTTCTTAGTTTGAATTCTAGGCCCAAGAGCATTACATCATTGGCACAACTTTGAAGACAGAAGGTCACTCTGGTCAAGAAAACTTGAGAATTCTATCCACCTAATTTCTCCAAAACAGAGTAACACATCTAAAGTCCTATTCTCATTTACAATAGTCTATAATTTATTCAGTGTTTGTATATGTTCTCATTGTTAAGAAAAACTTTATAATTAGCTGTCAATGAGTTTCCAAATGTGTCCCCGAGTTCTTTTTGAATTTATTGTAAAGTAACAGATGGGATACATGTGGCTAATTCCTTTCATAATTTTAAAACTTTTACTAATGTCACATCTTAGTTGCTGATTGCTTAAACTAAAAAGATTTAACTCCTTTAATTTTTTCTTACAACTCATACTTGTAGACCTGGAGTCAGCCTAGTTGCTTTTCTCTGGACTTTCTCTAGCACTGCTATGTCTCTTTTGTAATATGGAAATTAAAACCGCATACAGTACTCCAGGTGAGGGCTCACTAGTGTTATATTAGTTAAGCCTAACATCCCTCCAGTTGTACTCCACATATTGTGATATATAACCTAACATCCTATCGGCCTTCTTGATTGCTTCTGTACACTGTCTAGATGTAGCTAGTGATGAGTCCGCTACGACTCCCAGGTCCTTCTCATAAGGTGCACTTTGAAGTTGCAGACCTCCCTCTGTGTATTCAAATCCTATATATAATACTTTACTTTCCTAAACTTGTATTCTGTCCAAATTCCCCTGTAATGGTTTTGTTGATTCTAGATTATCTACCCTTCCACCTAGTTTTGTATCATCATGCAAAATTGAGCCAGTTGTTATTTATATTCCTATCCAGATCTGTTATATACATTAAAATGAAAAGCAACTCAAGCACTGATCCCTGAAGGATACCACATTTAACTTCATCTAATTTTGGTAAGGTTCTTGATAACATGACCATTTTTTTCCTGTGTTTTAGCCTTTTTTCACCCACCTACAGTACACACTACATCCTAAATTCACACTTCTGTTTGTTGGATGCTTGGCCTTTCATGTGGAAATAGAAACAAGTCCTTTGCAGGGCGCAGCCACACATACATCCACACAGTTGTAGGATGCTGGTCTACAGATGCTCAGTCAATCAGTCAGTCATGGCTGTTCATTGATCCAGTGATGATGCTGTCCATCCATTTGTCACTCTCCCTCCTGTGTGTTTGCTGGTGAGAGTGCAGCCCAGTTTTGGAAAGTCATACTCGGAGGCATGATAGGCAAAGATAGGCAATCCCACTAGGCATTTTGGGTGGGTTTCGATGGTGAATTCTTGCCACTCTCTTCTCCTCTTTTTGATGGGTCTGTTGTTGTTCAATGTGACAGGCTCCTTCAATTCTGGTCTGTCTCCAAAGCAAACAATTCCCAGCAAGTGTCTCAAGCTGTCAATGTAGAATGGAGCAGGTCTTGAGAAAATGCTTCAAGTAGCACTTCCAGCATTTCTTCTGGCCACCCTTAGTTCGGGATCCTTTGGTGAGTTCGCTATAAAGGACCATCAGCTGAGCAGCGTGGCCTCAATACTGGTTGATGAGCAGAAATTTTGGAATTTTAATGTGTGGAACTCTGTCCTCCCAAGTGATGCCCAGGATCTCCTGGAGGCAGCAGATGGAAAGGTTCTAGTCTATGGATTTGCTTGCGGTAGAGAATGTTGTTATATATACTGTGTGATAGACCACAACCTTGGTTGCCATGTGGAGATTTTGGTAACAGAAGACATGCTTGGATAAGCGGTTGAATGCAGTCGAGGCTAGCCAGAAACAGTTTGCAAACTCCTGTGTCACAGAGGCATCGCTAGATATTATACTTCCAAGATAGGGGAAGGAATGTGTGTTTCCCAGTGTCTTGTTGTTCATTGGAGGATCTCTAGAGTTGGTAGTTAACCTAATTTATATATTTTTGAAGTACCCCTTACTCTTTCAAAAAGGCATAAAGTCAAGATGTGAAGGTCCAAAAATTATTACTGTTGAGTAGGTGATTTATTCTGTCTATGTTTTCTTGGTAGGGAAATTTAATTATTTAGATAAATTTAATTGGTGCTTAAAATATTATGAAGAAGTAGTAACTACTGCACTACTATGCCATCATGAAGAGTTTCAGGTTTAAAAAAATTAAAATAGTTATAACTAATCTACATATGACAGCAGAGTTTTTTGCCATCCTTTGATAATGAGAAGTGTTTTGCAGTTTTTGTTATCAAATAAATATTTTTAATAAAGTATAATGTTGTATTCTTTGAGTTTTTTTCCTATTAGTAGTAGCACTACTCTTGGGATGAATAAAAGAGCTAGCTAATATATTATCAAACTGATCATAGAGTACATTCTGTACTTATTACAAATATTTTATTAAGAATAAACTGTAACTCAAAAATGGTCATACGTCAATGATGAATAAAATATTTAGTAAATGTTATATTGATCACCTTTAAAAAAGAAAATTACTTGAGTGTTGTTAACATTTTGATATTTTCCAGTTCACAACTGTCAATGCCTTTTCTGTTCTAAAGGGCAGGCTGCATGTGCACTCTGGAAAGGATACCTTAGACTAGACCAGGGCATTGTATGGCCTTTGGGACACATCTGGCCATTTGGCTGTTCCTGCCAGGCCTGCGTTAGGTCAATTGGGAAATTAGGAATCAAACGTAATAATCACACATCATGCATGCAATACAACTTTTGAAGGCAACTGCTATTTTTATTACATACCTAATCAATTTACATAGATTTGTTGGTGTGTGTGCGTGCGAGAGTATGCACCTTTACTGTAATTTGCTGGTGAACAGACGTTAGCCCTCAAAAATGTCAGCTCACATTAAAAAAAGAAAGATTGATAAAGTTTTTAACAAGACATTGACTTCTAATCTTTTACTTGATTTCAATTTTTAAATTCTTTCACTACTAGACTTTTATTAAATGTATTGGGTACAAGATAGGAATAATCCCTGGCTGTGGCACCAGTCCATCTCATTTATACACACATCCAAACTCACTCACACACCATGACAGCTATAAAAGGTGCATTAATGCCTCAGGTTTGACCACCATCTTATGATTCATAACATGCTTCCCGGTTCCTTTTTGTTGCAGGGAGGAATCCCCTACTGTTCCCTGTTGGTTTAGGAGAATTCATCCAATTGTCAAACTTTTCCCATCACCCCTCTGTCTCTCTGATTATCACTTCCAGTTATTTCTGAATGTCATGATTTTGTGGGTAGGATATAGAAAAGAAAAAAAAATGCTTTATTTGGAGAAAAAGGGAGAAAGGAAACGATCCTGGCTTTCTTTTGTCTGTCTAAAAAAATCTTTTTTTCTATTCGTAGACTGAATACTATAACCCAGAGTTGAGTAGGGTCCCAGGAATGAAAATATAAATAAATAAAATAAATCAGTCTGGCTAGCTGTCTCTCAGTTTCTGGTTCCTGCAGAGAATGTGCATTTATATAGAGCCCATTTAGTATCTCTGGTGCTAATTTTAATAGCTGTTCCGTCAAAGTCTTTTAGACACTTTAAGGGTATTTAATAAGCGGCTTTCTTTTTTCTGGTCAAATACACACTGCAAAGTAGAAGCCACCATGTTTTACTTATTTATTTTTTTCTGTACATCCTGTTGACTCTCACCCAACCAGCAGTCGGCAATATCCTGGTCACTGTGCAGATAGCCCATTTTGAACATGTCAGCAGACTGCAACATTCCTTATCGATCTCTCTGGCTAGGTTATTCAACTTAGTGCTAGCTGCCTATTGCTGCCAGTCTGTGTCTCCATATTCAATCAGGTGGCCTAATGGCAGACTATTTTGAATTATCTTTGACTAATGTAATTTTTAGTTTTACCCATGCTTTTCCTTTTCCATTTTTGTTTATGTCTGGTGCTTTTTGCAAGTATTTTGCTGTGCTTTTCTCTAAAATTCTTTTAGTGCTTATGCACTTGACTTCTGCCATTCAGAATATCCAGCAGTCATGAAGGAGAAATGATTGCTTTTGGTTGTTGTTTCTTTTCCCATATGGATTGCAACACCAGGGCACCATGTGGCCACGCTGCCCCTGGCAACTGCATGCCAGCCAAGCAATCTGTTACAGTATAATGTGGTGCTTGTTTTTCCTTTTACTCATCATGTTTAAAATGGTGTCTTTTTGTGTATAATTTGTTGCCCTTGTGAACAGTGACAGAAAAGGTAGAAGGCAGTGGAAGGGGGGAATAGAAAGCCGGGTGGATAGCAGGAGTGATTGTATTTTTTCTTTACTCCTCTGGATTCTGTCTAGGCTGTTCAGTGACTTTAATAGGGACTAATTTTATATTACCCGTAGTCAGGCTGTGCATCATCACAATCCGAAAATTACATAAATTAGAAAAAGGATAAACAGAAAATGATATAATATTCACTCTTGTCATTGTATTGTATTCTGTTCCTGATCACCTTCATTGAATTATACTCTTTGTTGCCAGCAGTTCATGACTATTGTTCTGCAGGTATGTGCTTATTTCTGATCTTATATTATCATTTAACAAGCTTCCAATTACAGACTGAATATACAGGATCTGTATTGACTTTTATTTATGCTTCAGGTCATATTTGGCACACTCAAAAGGAAAAAACGCCATTTGTCCTGGTTTAACACTGAAAGAAAAAAAATTATTTTGATGGTCTTAAAGGGACCCTGCTTAGATTTTCTTCAATTGCTGGTTCAACGTAGGAGTATACATTAAAGTGAATTTATTGCCATTAGAGTTGAAGAGTGCAATTATTTTTTTCCTATCATTACTGTGAAAATATGCAGTACATAGTACAGTACATATTAGAACAACACAATAGACATACATTAGTAAAATGAAATGACAAACATAAATAAATTATACCACTGTATCATACTGAAACAATTACATAAATAAATAAGTTTATGTAAATAAAACATGTACCAGGCAGAACAAGTAAAATGGCAATGCACATTATTACATAATGTAGTCTTGATCACAGGTCAAGAAAATTAATGTATGGGAGATAACAGTTTAATGGCCCTGGAAGAAACTGTCTGAGAGTGTGGTGGTGCTGCTTTAAATGCTGCAATATTAAATGCCAAGAAGGACAAATGTCTTGCTGCTAGAGTGTGTGAGATCTGTCAGAATGAAAAAGGCTTTCAAAAAGGCATCTAGTCATATGAAAAAGTTTGGGTACCCCTCTCAGCCTGCATAATAATTTACTCTACTTTCAACAAAAAAGATAACAGTGGCATGTCTTTCATTTCCTAGGAACATCTGAGTACCGGGGTGTTTTCTGAACAAAGATTTTTAGTGAAGCAGAATTTAGTTGTATGAAATTAAATCAAATGTGAAAAACTGCCTGTGCAAAAATTTGGGTCCCCTTGTAATTTTGCTGATTTGAATGCATGTAACTGCTCAATACTGATTACTTGCAACACAAATTGGTTGGACAGGTGTGTCCAATCATGAGAAGAGGTATTTAAGGTGGTCAATTGCAAGTTGTGCTTCCCTTTGACTCTCCTCTGAAGAGTGACAGAATGGGATCCTCAAAGCAACTCTCAAAAGATCTGAAAACAAAGCTTGTTCAGTATCATGGTTTAGGGGAAGGCTACAAAAATCTATCTCAAAGGTTTAAACCGTCAGTTTCAACTGTAAGGAATGTAATCAGGAAATGGAAGGCCACAGGCACAGTTGCTGTTAAACCCAGGTCTGGGTGGCCAAGAAAAATACAGGAGCGGCATATGCGCAGGATTGTGAGGATGGTTACAGAAAACCCACAGATCACCTCCAAAGACCTGCAAGAACATCTTGCTGCAGATGGTGTATCTGTACATCATTCTACAATTCAGCGCAATTTACACAAAGAACATCTGTATGGCAGGCTGATGAGAAAGAAGCCCTTTCTGCACTCGCACCACAAACAGAGTCACTTGTTATATGCAAGTGCTCATTTAGACAAGCCAGATTCATTTTGGAACAAAGTGCTTTGGACTGATGAGACAAAAATTGAGTTATTTGAATATAATAACACCTGCTACCATGTTGTGGCACTGTGTGGCTAGTTCAGGGACTGGGCCCTTGTTAAAGTCGGGGGTCGGATGAATTCAACCCAATATCAACAAATTCTTCAGGATAATGTTCAAGCATCAGTCAAAAAGTTGAAGTTATGCAGGAGTTGGATATTCCAACAAGACAATGACCCAAAACACACTTTGAAATCTACAAAGGCATTCATGCAGAGGGAGAAGTACAATATTCTGGAATGGCCATCAGAGTCCCTGACTTGAATATCATCGAAAATCTATGGGACGATTTGAAGCAGGCTGTTCATACTCGACAGCCATCAAATTTAACTGAACTGGAGAGATTTTGTTTGGAAGAATGGTCAAAAATACCTCCACCCAGAACCCAGACACTCATCAAAGGCTATAGGAGGCGTCTAGAGGCTGTTATATTGGCAAAAGGAGGCTCAACTAAGTACTGATGTAATATCTCTGTTGGGGTGCCCAAATTTATGCAACTGTCTAATTTTGTTATGATGCATATTGCATATATTCTAATAATCCAATAAACTTAATGTCACTGCTGAAATGCTACTGTTTCCATAAAGTATGTCATATATTAAAAGGAAGTTGCTACTTTGAAAGCTCAGCCAATGATAAAGAAAAATCCAAAGAATTAAGAGGGGTTCCCAAACTTTTTCATATGACCGTATTGTCATAAATGTCCTGCATACAGGGGAGCAAGGCTCCAGTGAACTGTCTGCTTCAGCGCAATTGCAACACCACACTTATGTTACAGCAAGTCAAGGGTCTGTGGCAATGCACAATTTCTTTATAAAAACAGTGTGGTGCAGAACTGTGGTTACTTGTGCATGTGGGGTGAAAAACCAGGTGGTCCTGGAGTATTTAATGGGGAAATTGTTAATATGCAGGCATAATCAGCACACTCATTCCCCAATGACGATCTCTATGAAAGCACCTACACCCACAAAGTATATAAGGCCTGACAAGAAGATGGACAGAGAAAAAAAAGAAAGAAAAGTAAGGGGAAAAATCAAGAAAGAAAGTGGTGGAGTGATCAAAGGAAAAAAATTGAGAGATTGAGCCAGTGCAACACATAGTAGGCAAGGTGGTCAGGTGGCCCCACACGGAGTGAGAGGATCTCCTCTGCTGTATATTAGCAGGAGCAACAGCAGCTGAAGACGTTGAGGATAGTCTCAGAGAATTCAAGGGATAGTGGTGGGATGAGAGAGCACGTTACCAGCTTAGTTGGCTGGGGTGAGAGCCATTGATGGTGGACTATGCGTATCCCAGCACGTTACCAGCTTAGTTGGCTGGGATGAAAGCCATTGATGGTGGACCGTGATTGCATTATCTGCATCCGCAGGGTACACCCAAGGGGGTAGGCAGAGGAGAAGGAAAAGAGAGATGCACTGGGGCTCAGAATAGTGAAGAACAGTAACCCAGTTTTAACTCTGGGTTTTGGTCTTGATTTGAACATTTTTTTAGATTTATATATTGATTTTAACTACCACCAGAGCTCTTGCTTTTATACAATACTAGCTGTGTAATCCTGTGCTGTAAAAACTATTGAAATTGTCAGAAAGAAAATTGAAATGTAGAGATGTCAGGTAATTAAAAGGAAATACTCTGGGAATCTCTCTTCTAGGAGGTTTCGTTTTGCCGATGTGCTCGCATCGTTTGTGCATTAGTGGCCAAGCGGCTGTCTTTCTTAGGAGGTTTCGTTTT
Organism: Erpetoichthys calabaricus; assembly: GCF_900747795.2. NCBI lineage: Eukaryota > Metazoa > Chordata > Cladistia > Polypteriformes > Polypteridae > Erpetoichthys > Erpetoichthys calabaricus. Next base: position 124,838,368 of record NC_041394.2, read on the forward strand.
GCCATGTGCTCATCTTTCTTGTGTATAGCGGCGGAAGGAAAAGTAAAACGAATACCGTTTTCACCTCACTTCTGTATTAGCCGCTAAGCGAGTGACTCTTTCTTTGGAGGTTTCGTTTTGCCGACGTGCTGGCCTCGCTTGTGTATCCTCGGAGGGGGAGCCCTTACCCTGACTCCATCTCTCACTTCTGGGACAGACAGACACACACACACACTTCCATACGTAGATGTTTATATATAAGATATGTTAATGGAAGAATTTATTTATTGAAGAATTTGCACCAAATACATTGGTTATTATTTAAATAAACTGTACTAAGCACTTTTGAACCGATATTGTTGTTTGTGTTCTCATTATACTAGTCCATCCTCAGTACATGATTATTGATGTCCCGGGAGTTAGATGCTGCAGGCACTCAGGGCAGTTTGTCAGTAAATATGTCACTGTTCATTTCTAGACATTATTAAGGATCTGGAAAGACAGGCTGACTTTCCTCAGCCATCTCAATAAGTGAAAAATGTCTTCTTAAAAAGATACTTGGTTGTTGAGGAAGCACAAGAGATCCTCAGAAATATAGGTGAAAAGGCAACATAATATTGGAATTTTATGAAATCCAAGAATGATGATGAATGTAGCACATCTAGTTAAAAAATCACATAAGTAAAAAAGCAATGAAAACTTGTGTAGGTGATTAATCATTAAAATCAACTAGACATAGAAACCCTATTGGTCAAAATGATTAAACTATAATTGATAGGTATCCTAGACTAGATTCTAAAAGAAAGATGCACAAAATTGAATTAAGAATGTATCAGTAGATAAAGAAAAATTATAGATGAGAAAGTGGCAGTCAGGTTAAAATAATCCTCACAATTCTCCATCGCCCCCACTGCTCTAACCCAGTTTACTAACTTCAAAATGACATTCTGCCATTTGATAAAGGCCGACAGTCAGCACTGAATCAAGTACTTTCTGTTGCAGGGAATGGAGCGATTAGGACAGAAAAGAGGACTCATAACTGAGTTCATTTTTTGAATTAGAGTACAGTGGAGTAAGCCAAACAACTGAACAGTTGTAAAATTCAGATATTGCAATAAATATTCCAACAGAATATTTCTTTGTTGTTGATCAGCTGCTTGATCTGCACAAAAAGCCATCAAATATTTGCTCATTATTATTAGTGAATATTAAAAGTAAAAAAAATGTATTAAGAGTTTATTACATTGCTCCAAATTTAATACAGCCAGAATAAAGACAACAGACAGAACGACCTGACAAAAGTAACCCAGAGACACCAATTGCCTCTTCTGTAATAGGTGTGAATTTAGCTACAAAGGTTGATTTTTATTGTTTGTTTCATTTTGCAAACTATCTAAATCAGATATGAGTGTGTAAAGATATCTTGAATGTTTTCTTACATAAGTCCACAACCTTGCTTTTTTCATTAGCCTGCTGGTTGTCATTCATTTTAATTTGCAATGCAGAGATACAATCAATGAAATAAAATATCATAAAGTGATCTAAATCCTCTAAATCTGAAAAGTTTTGATTTTAAGAGTTTTCTTGCTGTTTAAACTTTAAAAGGATATTAGTGAAAATTTTTTAAAAATTGAGCTGCACTTTGAAAATAGCCTGAAAATAGCCTATGTGTGTCCAATTAAAGAACAAGCGTTAAAGCGTTTCAGAGATACTGAAAGATTCCAGAATTTAAAATAGGGTGTGACAGATAGTCCATCAAAGGGCACATGCTCTGTACTCTGCATTTAAAGTGAAGAATTGTTTAGCTTTACACTTGCCCAGGTTACACTTGTCCAGCCCCCTGTTTAAACCTCCAGTGTTTAGTCACTGATAAATCAGCTTTGCTTGTTTTAATAGACAGGGCCTTTTGAAAGACATAAAGAAAAGTCATTGCTAGCATGCACTTTCCAGGAAAACTTCAACAAATTACAAAAAGATGAAAAGTTAATATTCTGTTTCTTGAAAAAGAAAATCCAGTTTTCTGTTGATTTCTTCACATCTGCAAAAAGATTACGCTACAGGATTACGCTTAGGACTTCCTCATAAGTGGACACAAGGTGAGCACTCTTACAAGTACCAGTAAGTTTAATGTGAGTGTCATTTCATGATGAACTGGTTGCTGCACATTAACTTTACTGCTGTTCTTCAAATGTTTTTACTTCCCAACCCTCCATTTGATTGTTGTTGAGGTATAATCACCTCTTTCAGGTATCGCACAACTGGAAGATTACAATTGCACAGAAAGTTATGTCTTGACCATGTAGATACTGTAAACATTTTACAACTTGTGAGGCATGGCTACTCAGTGCATATCGCAGCAAACATATGCCAAGTATCATAATTTGTGTTTCTGTTCTTTTCCTCTTCTGCTTGAAATGCAGTGCAGTATTTTAAATTATACATCATTATACTGTATATTATTAAATGGATTCATTTCCCAGCTAGATTACTGTCTTTGTAGGGTCTGCATAGTCTCTCTTTTTTCCGTCATACTCTCCAGCTGCTAAATATGTTCAGAATGAGTGAGAACAGGTGGTTTCTCCTTCTTTTGCTTTCTACTGATTAATCTATTTGGGAGTTAATAAAGGATTTTAATAACTAAAACATGATCAAAATACTTATTGAACTATTATAATTAGCACACTGATTCATGCTGCTACCTCATAAATCCAAACGCATGGGTTTAAATCCAAAAGCAGTTGTTGTCAATGTGGAATTAGCAGGTTCTCCCTTTGTCCCTCTAGGCCTTATCAACATTCACATGCATGTAAATTAAAATGTTATTGACTCTTTGAGTATTTGTTTATTTATTTGAGTTAGCAAAAGTATATTGGCTGTTTCTTTATAGGTCTTGCTTTCTTTTATATTTGGTTGAAGTTGGTATTGATGTCTTCTGTACCAGTTAATATTAATTGTTCATAATGTACTGTATATATATTGCATTTATATGGCCATATACTGTATGTAAATCCCATTCAAATGTGAATTCGTCTGTGACAATTTGTGTACTGTAAATGTACTGAATATTCAGTGAATATAAGCAGCAAGTTTTTTTTTTAATTTCAAATCAACATAACTCAAGGAAATCCCACACAGAATTTGCATGGAGAGATCAAGCATATTTGCACATAGAGTACAACTAGGATAAAGTACGGACCCTTAAGTTACTGTACCCCAAAGTAGAAAGTATATTAACTGAGTCTTGCAATCAGTAATATCATAAAGATACTAACATTATCTTGTTTGTAAAATGTATACCCAGAACACAGGAGTACTTTATAAGGCAGTTTAAGCTTTATTTTGGTGAAGGTGAGAAAATCAGAGTCCCATCACAAATTAAGATTTTTTTGTGAAAAGCGATGTTTGGGTGGGTGACTCTTTAATGGAGTTGTGCTTCTTGTTGAGTTCTATCTATGACAAGTTTTAGCAAGTATTAACTGTACATAAATCGATGGCTGCTTTTGCTTAGCATCTAGTAATTGGCCCTGTGTCACTTTACTCTCCAATAGACTGGTGAAATGAGTACTTAGTACTTTCTGAGCATTTCTAGGGACTCTGATTTTTATGACATCATTCTTTGGAATTATTCAAAATCACCACACACTGTAAATTTGGTGTATGTGATGGGTGAATGCATATTTTGTTTTTTATTGAAATTCAGATTTTACAAATGTTCTGTCTCTGGATTACATGCATAGTGGTGAAACCTTCCTTGTATGTTTTCCGATAGGATAGAACCTTTGTGCAATTTCACCAAAAAATATTAATATTGTATATCTGCAGAATGGAGTTCCAAGCAAAAATCAACAATGGAGGATGCAGAAGTTTATTCCTAGACAAATTATAGACTCATGAAATAATGCAATCACAACTGTAAAATATGCAATGATATAATAAAATAAAAAAATAAAAAAATGACTGACAAAATTTTGGCGTCTGTATGGAAAAAATTAAGCAAGACTTGCATAGATGGTAAACCCTTCATCTCACTCTAGCCGGAAGGATTAACATTGTTAAGATGAATATCCTTCCTAAACAATAAAGATCTATCTATCTATCTATCTATCTATCTATCTATCTATCTATCTATCTATCTATCTATCTATCTATCTATCTATCTATCTATCTATCTATCTATCTATCTATCTATCTAAACTTCTCTTTTTATTTCAAAACATTCCAATATATATCAATAAATCATTTTTTAAACAGTTAGATTCAACAATAACCTCATTCATTTGGAACTCAAAACACCCACGTATCCGAAGAGCGACCCTACAAAGACCTCAGGCAGAAGGTGGCATGGCTTTACCTAATTTTCAGTTTTATTACTGGGCAGCAAACATACAAGCCATAAAAACCTGGACACAAATAAATGAACATACACAGGCTTGGTCCGCAATAGAAGTAAAATCCTGTAGTACTTCTTTATATTCCCTGCTCTGCTCTCCAATAAATGCAAGTTATCACAAATATACTAATAACCCAATTGTGCTTTACTCACTCAGAATATGGAACCAAATTAGAAAGCATTTTAAGATGGGAAATCTTTTATCAGTGGCACCTCTGCAAGAGAACCACCTCTTTCAGCCTTCGCAAGTATATCCAGTTTTTAATACCTGGAAAAGTTTTGGAATTAAAATGCTCAGAGATCTTTATATAGACAACATATTTACATCTTTTGAACAATTACGTTCAAAATTCAACCTCCCAGCTACACATTTCTTTTACTATCTTCAAATTAGAAATTTTGTTAAACAGAAATTGCCCGATTTCCCCCACCTTGCACCCTCCACAATCCTGGAAAAAATACTGCTCAATTTCGAGGAAATAAACACTATTTCCGCAATATATAAAATCTTATTAGAGTCCCTACCTTTCAAAGATCCAAGAGGACATTGGGAAGAAGATCTCTTAATCAATATATCAGAAAAGGAGTAGAAGGTAGCAAAGCAGAGAATTCACTCGAGTTCTATATGCGCAAAGCATAGAATTATTCAACTAAAAATTATATATCGAGCCCATCTGTCTCGCTTAAAACTGTCCAAAATGTTTCCAGGGCAGGATCCAACCTGCGAACGCTGCAACCAAGCTCCTGCCTCACTGGGTCACATGTTCTGGGCCTGCACCAAACTAACATCATTTTGGACAAAAATTTTTAAGTGCCTCTCAGACAGCCTTAGTATCACAATCCCTCCTAACCCATTAACAGCTGTGTTCGGTGTTCTTCCAGATGGACTTGAATTGGAGAAGGACAAGCAAACGGTGATTGCATTCACTACACTTTTGGCACGCAGACTTATTTTGTTAAATTGGAAGAATCCTAATTCTCCTCTTATAAGTCAGTGGGAAACCGATGTTTTATATTATTTGAAATTGGAAAAAATCAAATTCTCAGTTAGAGGATCTGTACAAAATTTTTTCAAAACCTGGCAGGATTTAATCAATATTATTTTAGAATAAGAGAAATAACTATTACCGCATTTAACTCCCTTCTCCATCTCTTATTTACATAGATATTTACTTCTCCCTTTCTTTTGTTTAATGTTGCCTTATTAAAAAGCCTTAAGCAATTTTCCTTTAGCTAAGCTCTCCTTCTCAGGGGTGGGGTTTGATTTGTCTTCAAATTTGTTGGGTTATAAATTGATCTGTTTGTATGGAATGATTACAATGAAAATTAATAAAATAAAAATACAAAAAAAAAAAAAAAATGACTGGTAGGAATACGCTTTTCTAGTATCAAAGAATAAATCTACTGTTACTAAGAACAACAATAAGAGGCTTCACAATAACCATCGTCTCCTTTTTTTACGTAAAACTAAAGTCAAAGAGTATGAAAATTCAAAAGGAGAAAAAGGGTAAAAATGAAAAAGAAAACATAGGAAACAAATTGGGTTGTCTAAGGTTATTTAAGTAGTAAGAATTGTCACACACATGCGCATGGGAGGAAGCTAAAAGGCTTGAATGAGCGTAATTCTGAGCCAGACCAGGAGGTAGTGGAGTGCACTGACTCTTTTTCTAACTTTTCTGTAGACCATTCACGGGAAATTCCACCTGGCCCTGATGACGTCATTCCTGGTTCCAGCCGCTTTGACATTACTTCCAGGTGCAAGCCTATGGATGGAGACCCTTCCAGTTCCTGCCCCTTTGATGTCACTTCCTTTTCCTTTTAAAGCCACCACCTTTCCTCCATCCCCTCAGTTTTGTTCTTGACTCCAATCTATACACATTAGTACAAACCTTTAAACCATTTTGCAGCCAGGGAATAATATACGAGTAGCTGCCCCAAACCTTTCTGTGGCTTTTTTTTAATTTTTATGACAGAATATATACAGCAATTAAATGTAATCAATTACTTTAAAGACTAGGATTATATTTTTAAAAGCCTACAAACACACTGCAAAATTTACTAGTTCGTTTTTTTCCCATTTAAAATAGTATGATAAATATATTTCTCATTGTAAACTCCTTTCTGTTGAGTAAAATGAAATAGTAACGAAGTAAATTTATCACAGTACAGAGTTTATGGAGCAAATATATCCATTGGGCCTCTGAATTTTCACCATTCACTTTTGAAAGAATTTTTAAACTAAACTGAAGAAATGCTGCTACCAACTCAGCCCTGTGCACTAGCCCGCCTTGGCTGTCTCTTAGATAAGCTGCATACTTGGGAAATGTTACATGGTGAGCGTAAAAGATCTGATAGCTGCCTACATCTGTAACATCTGAGAATGTGGGAGACTCTGGGGAATGTAAAGTGGGATATATTAGACATTATTGTACTCACCACTGAAGAAAGTGCTATTGGAGGAAGTGCTTATCTGAAAATGAAAACGGCAAATGTCTGGAGCAAGGTTAAAAGTTACAAGCTCATCTGGAGATGGAGGAGGTGAAGATCTGTAGTGATGAGGAGAATAACTTGGAAAAGATTCAGACCTGCCCTGCTTTCATGTAAGCTGTTTCAACAGTCATGTGCCTTTAGTTATGACTAGTTCCGGTACTGTCATATTTTGAATACTGCAGACAACCGATTTACACCTCTTATTTTAGATAGTATTTTAATGCTGGATGGGTTTCACTAGACTGAGTGGGAAAAGCGCTTGGGGGGATTGTGTGACTGTGCAATGGCAAAAAGGGGAGCACGGTACAATTAATGCTAATATTTGTAATCAAGACATTGAAATGCAGACTGAATTTGTCTGTGGCATTGAACAGGAAAGTAATTCTGGCTGACACAGCAACAGAAATGACCCATTCTATACCAATATATTAATGATGAATCATTCTGAATGCTGGTGACTTCAAAGAAGTAATCAAGTGTCTATTAGGCATGTTCCATTTGTGGATATTACAAGCTAGACCTGTTCTAGCCAAATATTAGTTAAGTTGGATATAAGTCTGTGGTACAATCTGTACATCTTACTGTCATCTACAAGCCTGTTATTGACAATGTTTTTATGTGTGTCTGGGGGTTTGTAGTGTTTTTGTTTGCTTATATTTATTTATTCAATTTTTGGGGAGCTTCTGTAAAATTTTAATTCCCCCTTGGGGACAATAATATATTATCTATCTATCTATCTATCTATCTATCTATCTATCTATCTATCTATCTATCTATCTATCTATCTATCTATCTATCTATCTATCTATCTATCTATCTATCTATCTATCTATCTATCTATCTATCTATCTGTTTTCAGTTTAGAACTAGCCTGGCTGAGAAGTAGCCATAGTCATACCCTTCATGTCAGATGCCCTTCAAACCTGTGAAATAGCTGCATATACTTACCTATGTCCAAACACAGGAGGTTTGTCCTTGAGAGTTCATAGTCATAGAAAATGCAAGTTCCTCAACAAAATGTCTGTGTCTTAATATGATGGGTAAATCTGTATCAGAAGGTGACAAATCATGTCTCAGCTTCAAGATGGAATTCTTCATTAGCACTTTATATTATACATACTGCTGTTTCACTTTTACATCAGCTATACAAAAAATCGTCACATTTATTCTCCATTTACGCTTTGCTGCTGCTTCTCTTTCTAATCTAGGTTTTCATGTTAAAATGTTTCAGTTGCCCGAGCTTGATATACTCACTCTGCATTGCATTTCTTCATTTGTATTGAATGTTATTGATTGCTTAAATATGCTTGACAATTCAGTCGAAGCTAATTTTAAAGGCCTTTTGCTTTAATTTCAGTTAAACTGCAATTACCTAGAAATAAGTTTGCTTTAATTTTAGCTGCCAGAAACACTGAAATGTGCTTATATTACATAGATACTGGATATAACAAGTTTAATTAAGGTTTAGTAAAAAGGTAAGCTCAGCTCATCTATCTATCTATCTATCTATCTATCTATCTATCTATCTATCTATCTATCTATCTATCTATCTATCTATCTATCTATCTATCTATCTATCTATCTATCTATCGTCAATGAGTAAACGCTAGGTGTCACTGTTGCCCCTTTAAACCCAACTGACAGACTCTCTGGACACAGGTTAAAAGCAACAAGAAGATCTTTTATTCTTCTTCCTTCTATAAATAAATAATAAACAGGCAAATCAATACTAATTACAATATACACAAATCTCCCCTCCACACCTCCCAGCAAGCTCTGTCCTATTCCTCCCGAATCCAGCTTGCCTGCTGGGTCTTCAGCAGTCCCTTATAAAGTCCTTGTCCCGGAAGTGCTTCTCCTCTTCCATTCATGTGGCTTGCCAGCACTTCCGGGCCAGATGGAGAATTCAAGTTTTTTGATCAGCACGGAAGTACTTCAGGGTTTCCGTCCTCGTGACCCCCTAGTACTTCGGGCTAGATGAGAGCTTTGTCTCCCACCATCTTCCCACAGTGACCCCAGGCAGCAGGACTGTTTTGCCAAACTCCATGTCCCATAGTGCCCTGCGGGAACTAGGGGCACCACCGCATCTTGGGGGAGGCAGTGTCCTAGAAAAGCCACCTTCGCCTTTCCTGCCATTTCAGGGGTGTCCTGGCTGGCCATCTCCTACACTATCTATCTATCTACTGTATCTATCTAATTTGGTCAATTACCAGTTTGCTTTGATATTATTGTGTTTTAATGATTTTCACGCACAAACACTTAAAAATAGCCCCCTTCTCTAATAAACATAGCAAGTAAACACTGCAAATGTTTTTTGTTGCTATAGTTTGTATTGTAAATGTACAACATAAAATACAGCAATAAAATACAGTAAAACATTCTTTTTGTATGCAGAACATTTTTTGAAGCAAAAGAAATAGTTTGTACCTCAGCAGAAAGGAAACACACTAATAAAATCTTGTATACTTGTTAGTCCCATTGCTGCTTTTAATATACTGAATCAGCAAGTGCCACATAACAGAATTTCAGCATTTCAATTTTTACACATAACCCTCTGCCATGTCATTTACTTCACTTATAAGCAGTACCTACTCTTTATTGTTACAGTTAATGGCACTTAAGGAGAATTAATTAATATATTTCTAGTTTTTTAAACCTCATGGACTGTGGGCACATTCTGTGGGCAGTCAGTTACACATTAATGCAGTCCTACTCAATGCCAGAAGGAAAGACTCTTGGAAGGAGCAACATGTAGACTACTTTGCTCAGAAACACTGAAAACGTTAGGGTATCAAACCATTATGTCTTTTGTCAGGTTTCAATACAGTTTTCAAAACAAAATGTACAATAACATTTATAATCTTTCTAAATCTTGATTTGTAACTCCAGAATTAACGCAATAGGGAGTTTAGTCTACAAGTTACATATTTTATGCAAGACCATATGTGAAGTGCAGCAAATCAACATCATATTTGCATTTAACAAAGATTAAGTAATAACAATTTAAATATTACCAAAAAGTGATAACATTTTTCATTGAAACTGGCTGAAAACATCCAAACTATTTCAAATACTAAAAATACTGCATAAAATAAAAACTGATCCCTGCAACAATGGTGGTGTACTTGTATTAGGTCACCTAACCACTCAACTAACAATTTCCAATACCCAGTTCTCTAAATGCTAGAATCAGGTGGTATTTTATATTCCATTTTGGAAAGCCTTGCTAAAGAACAAAATCCATTTTTATAATAGTGCTTATACTTATTAAACTATGCCAATCAAACTTGCCAGTTACATATCAGGTACCAGGCACAGGTGTTACCTAACTGTTCACTTATTAGGTGATTCAAACACTCAACAGTATGTGAAATCAAGCAAATTTAATCCTTAATTTCAATTAAAATTTTCACTGAACTTCATCCAAATTTGAGAAGGAGAAGCTTTAGTTGATTAATGTGTCTAGTGCTGTTTTTTCACTTTAGCTGAGTCTTGTAATTGCAGTTAAGAAAAGCAGTAAATAAAATGACTGCATTTCAATTTTTCCTGTATTCTGACACTCATAGCATCCAGCAAAATTTCAAACAAACTACCTTAATTCTCAGACTGCTTGAAATTTCCACCTCTGCAGATGAAGAATTTACCTCTAAAAGGAAAAAAATGCAATGTTTTAAGTTAATGTGTGGCTGGTTTCATTTGGAATGTGCATAGCTAGTGATGTAGTAGAAAACCTTTTTTTTTAAAATAAGCCTAAAAAAACAAGTCTGTTGCCTTATACAATACTTTACTATCAGCATATGGCAAAAAGGGAATTGCAATCTCAAGTGCAGAAATTATTTAGAGTTGAAACTTTAAACAAGTTAGCCCACAAACATCAGAGCAGCGTCCATTTTTGCTCCAGAAAGCTAAAGACTTCCTTTTTTTATCGGACAGAGACTTGTGTAGTGGTGACATAGGAAGCAGGATCCACAACTGACATCAAAAACATCAGAGTTCAGTAATTCATTAAAATGTCTCTTGACAGTATTTTATTCATATTGGTAAAAATATATGCACCACAAAATGGAAAAATATGCTTTGAGATAAATATTTTTTTAATGGTGTGGTTTATAAAAGGTGGTGTGTAACATACAGACTAATTGTTAACATGGGTGACCTGAAACCTGTGTGAACAGACACATTGAACCATCATTTAGATGGATTTTTGTTTTCATAGAATCATTTTGGTCTTCCACATATAGTCATGATGGTTGATATAATACATGCACCTTAAAAAATTAAAGGGAAGCTCTTTTTGTAGTCTCTTACTATACACATTAAAATGCTATCTGAAACCTTTTTTCCAACGTAAGGAAAATAGAAAAATTAAGAAGGTTCGTATACTGTATATGGAAGATATTGAAAAGGCAATTCATGCATTTATTTCTACTACTATTTCTATGCATTTTTCAAATTATTCTATTTGCAACTTTCTGTTAATTTAAAACACTAGAAACAGGAAGTGCAGCCACCACAACCCCTGTTCTTAAGTGTTTACACTTGCAAACAGTTAAGCTTTGGGTGAATTTTGAAAATTTGTCTTCTTACTCTATATACAAAACATTACATGAGCTTTTCCTTCTTTTCATATCTGCACCTATCAATACATATATAACACAAATTATGTTCTCAAGATGCCAGACTATTAAGGATTCCCACAATCTTCTTAAATAATACGCTACCGTGGCTGTTCGTTTGTCTGTCCGGGATTTTAAATCACCTTTAGCTCACAAACTGTTTGACCTATTGACGTGAAATTTGGTACACATATACTACGTGACGTCTACTATCCACTTTCAGGGTGGTAATTGACCTCCAAGATTATTCCTCTTTTTATTTTTATTTTAGTTTATTGTAGAATCAACTCTCGGCAGCAGCCAGCATGGCGGCCGTGCGGATTCTCATCCCTATTACCTTCGCCATCACTTCTTTCTACCTCTTCATATCTTAAATCATTCTTAAGGCAGATTGAAGACTTAAGTGCCACCTTAAGTGAAAAATTAAAGAAAACATACTAAGTAATTGCAACACAAACACTGACTTAATCAGTTTTATAAGATGCCGACGAATGAAGAGAAGAAGTGAGCTGCTAGGGGTGGAGAAAAGAAGAGCTGCTCAGGAAGGAGCAAGCACATCAACCTCTGAGCAAATAAATGCTAAACGTACAGAGGAAGAGTATGAAAACTATGAATGCTCAAGTCAAGTGCATTCACTGCACGTTATCGTGCAGTGCAGCGTTACTGGTTAATAAAATAACAGAGGGAGGTCGAGCATTTAGCTGTAAGGCTATAAAGCTGTGGAATGACCAGTGTGTTTAAAAGATTTCCCTTGAGATTCTGCATTTAAAAGCAGGCATAAGGCTCATTCCTTTAGTCTAGCATATGCTGATTAGAGCTGCTCATTAGCTGTTTTTATTGTATTTTTTTGTTCATTATCTATTTAGTAGTTTAGACAAGAACATAAAAATAAATAAATATGAAAATAAAATGTACAGTTACTGACCCTTTTGTCTCTTCTTTTTTTGTACTCTGCATGCCAATATGGTGCCAATGTTATATTGTCGAGCTTTTTGTCAAACAGTTACTCCTGCCTGTGGGAAGACACCTCAGATACTGAAAGCATTAGATTCGTAGAATTAAACAATTTATTAACTCTTTGAGGGCTGAATATTTTTTCTCAAACAACTCAGCACAGCAAACAATGGTTTCACACATAAATCAATATCAAACCGTCTGTTGCTTTGTTCTGTGGCAGCTGTCGCTGCCTGTTCGTTGTTTCTGCTGGCTGTGCGGGGTGGCAGGCTGGCTGCCTGACTGTATTCATGTGGCGGTGACAGCCACAGTGCGAAGCAATCATTGTTTGTCCCTCTTGTCGTCGTAAGTGGCAGTCCTCACAGGCACATTCAGCACCACAATCAGCTGGGGACAGATCAGCTAATGCTGGTACCTCACTTTCATTTTTGATCTCCAGATCACTTGCCCAAAATCGGAGTCCGGCAAGCCAGATTCTGATTCAACGACAAAATACGGAAAATGTCGTCCACAGAGTATATTGCTTTGCGCGTTCGCGTTGGTCTCTTCCCAGATGTCAATGCCATTTTAGAGGTCATTTGCTCTTCGCTTCTCATGTGTGTGTCGATAACCGAGTTCAAATTACTCAAACCATCTTTCCTTCTAGCAAAGAGAGTCAAACTAAAACATAACAGCGAGTTTTTTCGCTGTTTACAGCTGATTACCATCCTCTACCCCTGAATTTTTTAACAAAAGTCAACATCCGCCCTCAAAGAGTTCTTATTAGACTCCCCTGCATAAATTTATATAATATTGTAGAATGCCCAAGAGATGATAGGTAACTATTTGGCTTAAATCATTAGAACTAAGAGAGTGCCTGACTTTTTCTTTAACTTTGTCTATTATAACTGACCATGGTCCCCCAGAGGTTTATTTTTTTAAGTATGTTTCTGAATGGAATTTTTTTGGCTTCTCCTCTATAGTCCACTGGCCATAATCATAATGTCAATAACTTATTTATCTTAATGTATTTGAAAATGCTATGATATTACTTTGTGAATTTAACCAAATCTGTATTTTTATGTACTGTACATTCGTGATGTACTGTATTTTGTAATTCAGCTTTGGGTATTTTGCAGTGATCTGATCTTGTAATCAGTGAAGAGTGCTATACACAAAAAAATTACTGTGTGGTAATGACTGTGTGGTACAATCACCTACTCAACCCAGGTTTCCTAAGTTCACTGCCACAGTGGGGTTTAAAACAGCTAACTGGTCTTTCAGCAGTCATTCAGGTCTTTCCACTCTCCTGTGAACTAGGCGACATGGACCAGCTGCACCAACCAGTACCAGTATTATGCGAGACAAAGCGGCACAGGAAAGTAAAACAATAAATAATCTTTTGCAATCTGTGCAATAATGAAGAATGGAATTAGGATTGGGAATCAAAATTTAACAGTTATACAAAATGTAACAATCCAATATTATGTTTAAGATGCCTAAGTGTTTGAAGTCCTGTCTAAAGTCAAACACTACAAATCACAAACCTTTTGTCATATAGACATGAAATGTAAGAATACAGTATGTAAAATATTAAAGCATTTTTGTTCAATTTCCGGTATAGTCTTTGTCATTATACATCATGCACAGTCAGGAATGAGATGTGAAAAGAAAAACATATCTGCAGGTGAGTCCACCATGTAGAGCACAACATAATTTTTGCTTAGGGAAAACTATATGAGATTAAATCAGTTCCTTGCAGACATTTACTGAGAGCCTTTTTAGAGAAAATGTTGGTCAGTACTCTGCTACTGACCAGAACATTGCTGTACTTCTTTGGTAACTTTTAAATGTTTTTTTTTTTTTTTTTTACAAAATGTATTTATTTGTTTATTTATTACAGAATTTGCTTAGCTTTCCCTTATTATATATGGATACCTAAATACAAAATGTATTTAAAATTTCCATTTCTACAACAATATCAACAACATCTCCAGTTTCTGTTCCTCCCATGGCCATTCATAACAATGAAACTTCATCTATTCACTCAACTATAAATGTTGCAAATTGCCCTGACACCATTATATGATGCCACTTCATAACTGTCAAGATCTACAACTGGGAGGGCACAAGCAGCATGCATGTACTGTGTGACTTGAAGTATGGATCATTGAATCCAGCGATATTAGTCAAAATGTGCAGAAATGTTTGAGTTATCTCTTTATGATCAATTTTTTATTGTGAAGGGACATTAGCTAAGCAATAAGTGTAACAGTCATTTATAGAAAGTTAATGTTAAATTCATATAAGTGTTTGCTTAATTTCTATAGAACATCAGTTTCTTATAGCCGCCCAGAATATGATATAGCCTTTACTCCCTGTAAGTTAACATGAGATAGAAATTTTACTTGGCTATATCTGTAGAACAGAATGTTAATTAGCCCAGTGAGGAAATAGTCCTACTGCTAGCATGGACTGTGAGATATGATTGCAAATAGAACAAGAGATGGCATACAGTTTCCTGACAGTGTTTAACGTGGCAAGCTAATGTGTTAACTTCCTAACATGCCTCAAGCACGACTGTATTACCAAACTTAAAGAATGAAATAAGATATATAAGCCTTACACTGAACTTTTCTTTTCTTTAACGCCAATTTTTTTCTCAATTTTTGTGTTAACTGTTCTCTCCTTGAAATTTTACCAAAACTTTTAAACTGAAGATTTTTGGTCATTGGAATTATTTGAACATGCTTCACAATGATGTTTGAATCATCCTATGAAGCAAACTAAAGGCTGGAGAACTTTGGAAAATTTGGAAAACTGCAGCTACAACAAGTACCTGACATTTTGATTTGATTTGTGTTTCTTTTATATTAATTACAAAATCGGGTAATTAATTATTTACCCAATTTTGTCTTCGGTTTTTGATTAGAGATTGTTTTTTAATAATTACATATTTTTCACATCTTTTTCTGACATAATCTTTGTTTTTTCTGGCATTTTAAGCATCAACTCTTAACCTTCAGAGGAACACAGAGCCAATGTTTCGCAGGGAAGGGATTAATTAACTGCACCATGCACTTCCCTTTACTCAACTTTGTGAATAATTAAATAAAAATCTTTGTGTGTTGCTTTTCGTTTTCTTATTTATCATTTCAAACTTTTTTTTCTGACTTCTCAGTATTGGATTTTTTCTGAAATTTTTGACATATCTTTTCCTGGTCACCTCCATTTGTTTAGTTTGACGTCCTTTTACTCAGCAAACTTATAATACATTTGTGAGTAAGCACAGGTTGATTAATCAAAGTGTTTCCTAAAGTTATTTCTAATATGAATTTAGTTTCAAGCATTAAATTTTTCATTCAGATGGTAATAAAATGATTTTCAAAATCCTTACCCTTACAATTATAAGATGGGAAGCCATCTCTTACTTTCTATCACAGTTCTTGGCAAATGTAATTCTAATTCCTATTTTTGACAACTGGGTATGCAGTAATTTTACCTTCATGAAAGTCTTTCTGTTATTTTAATAATTAAAAGTCACACTGTAATTTTGGGTTGGGACTTTCTTCTAGGGCACTTGCTGACATATGAATTTGGAACTAAAGACATTGCACTTTATGCGTATAATCTGTTTTGCCAACACATTATTTATTCTCACTATAGGTCAAAACTGTCATTACTTCCCCTTCTTTCAGAAAAAAACACTAATAGATGATCATAGCTTTATTAGACCATTCTGTATGCTGTAGTCTTCAGAAACCATGAGTACTTCCAGGTACTGACTACAGGATTTACCGTCTCTAGAATGTGTCTGATTGAGTAGTCCTTCCCCAACACCTATACATCTCATGAAAAGAAACAGTCATGAATATTTTTAAATTTTTGCAGACAGTTATTAAATTGTCTTCATTGTTACCATTACTGTCCTTGTAAAAAATTCAAAGCTCTTCATAAATACTGAAGGTTCTTGCATGAATCTCTGCAAGAAGTCATGTCTCAAGCACCCTGAAGACAACTTTCTCCCAAGAAAAAAACATTAAAAAATGTTTTATTAGAGGTTGTTAGAAGACAATATTGCTTACAGTGGTAATCATTTTACTTAGGTCATCCTTATGTTTTTTTACAGAATAACCTAAGCTGGAAAGAGCTGGAGTAATTTTCCCACAGCTTTCTTTCATTCATTGGGAATGAAGTTTCCTTCCTTGCCTGATCCTGGACCAGAATCTGGGACTAACCTAATGACTGTGTTAACTAGTTTGAAATGCATTGTTTGAAGCAGGAGAACCACATTTTCCCTTCTACCAAGTGCATAATCTTATTAATACCGGAATGTCTATTAATAGTTAATATCATTGTTGAAACTTTACTTACCAGAACCACATTCCAATATGGCTACATGCCACTATTATGAGAGTGAGGTTCATTAAGAAAGGAGTAAAAGATTAAAAAGGTATACACATTATTCTAATGATGTAAAATGCCATATGATTATATTAAGTCAACTTTAAAGAAAAATACATTCAAAACAAAAAAATTATAAAGAACGGTGCCTGTTTTGAATTGCATGGCAGTTCTTTCACTAATTTTTAATACTTATGATAAGGCTATTGATTTATCATTTTTTTAGCATGAGACAAAAAGTCCAGTTATTTTGGGAGAGTAATAACTGCACATACAGTAAGACTGCATTTTTCGACTGATAAGAAAACAAGCTGTTCCTTTTTGCTCTGCTTAATGTGTGGTATCAACCAATATGATTATCTTCTAGACCCTTGTCATCATTTCTCTCCTGGTCTCTATAGGTTCAAGAGTTAACTATCTAATTTGATGTCCTAAGCATTTCTTTATACTTCACTTTTAGAAAGAGGAAGGATAACAATGAAGCCACAATTTAAAAGTTAGTGGACATGAAAGAACCTGTTTGTACCAAGCCTGTGTTTATTATGCAATTATAACATCTCTGTGAATAAGAAGTTTAACCAGAAGAGGAACTACAAGACAGCCTAACCCAAACCTCAGATGCACACTTTCACGTAGAGTCAGAGGCTTGCCATTGCAAATGTCAGACCAAGTTTGTGCTGTGAGTGAAAATTGGTCACTATGGCTCTGTCTTGCACTGAGCAGGAATGAACTACATTAGCATTTCTCCAAGTTTTGTGGGCATTAGCAAATAGACAAGCCTATAAATGAGGCAGTTAAAAGAGAGGGAGGTCACTTTTTTTTAAGAGTGAAAAGTTTTGGTGCTCTCAGACTTCCAAAATCTGAGGAGCTGAAAAAACAATCAGAAGTCTTTGGCAACACATTAAGCCAAGGAGGACAGTCTGATTTAAATGGAAGAGTTGTAGAAATTTTCTGATTTGTCATCAAAGGATATAACTGTGCTCGAGTTGCTCACAGTCCTTCATTAACATAGCTCACAGAGATCTAGCCAAATCTATGGACTGCCCTCACATGGCAGTGGCTGGAGAAGAGAGGAGCTTTTCTAAACCTAAACCCTTTAGGGCCTACTTGTGGTCTACCATGACTTAGGAGTGCCTCAGTGGTCTTGTTGTCATTAGCATCTACCAAAAGACTGCTGGGCAGATCTCCTCTAATGATGTTATTGGTGACTTTGCATCAAGGAAGAAAATAAAGGTCAGATTTTAGACTTAGAGGTGTAGTAACAAACAACAGCAACAAAAATGTACTTTTGTGTAGCCCAAAATCACACAAGGAATGCCTCAATAGGCTTTAATAGGCTGTGTTTTTTGACAGCTCCCGTAAGAAGACAAGAACCCCCCCCAAAAAAAAGGGAAGAAAGTTGTGGGAATGACAATTCAGAAAGAGAGACCCACTTCCAGGTGAGTTGAGCGTGCAATGAGTGTCAAAAAATGGGGATACACAAAGCAGAATATAAGTAATCCATTTCACAGTGTTAGATGGCCAGTCTATGATTTTTATCTCAGAAATATAATACGATAGTAAAAAGTACTTTCTTCTTGAACAGTGCCACAATCAGAAACAAAAAGATAAAAACTACATGTCAGATCTCAATTGTTATGGTCTAATAATAAAACTGACAAAGAGCATTGCAGTTTTTTTTAAATCTGTATTATGTGAGGGCAGTGTTTTGAAAAAGCTGATGTACATTATCATACGTTAAGTAGGAAATTCCTCTATTGATGAGAAAGATGAAATAATACTCATGGTAAATACATTAGCTTGCATATTGTAATCTTTTTAGTTAGCCAATAAAAGGTGTCATTTTGCTTGGATTTTCTCTACATTCATAATGGCTAACACGGTACAGCACCCTAGTACTACAGACATCTCAAGACCAATAAAGAGTTTTTTTTTTTTTATAAATCTTATAAAGACTAACAGTAACAAAAGTGGTACTGTAATAAAAATCACAGTATGGCTAAATTTGAAATCAACTTTCAGTATACACAAATGAAAAACACATCTAAAAATGTATTTTGCTAAAAAGCAGTTTTTATTAAAGAAATATCTATCAAAATAATAATAATAATTTTGTAAACCTCCTTAATTTAGTTAAGGCTAAAGGGAATGGCAACAGCAGTGTGCAAAGGAAAGCCAGTGCTGGATGGGGTGCCAGCTGACCACATGGCCCACATGAGGCCAATTTCAAATCATTAATTAACCAAACACGGTGTTTGAGATGTTGGAAGAAAACCTCAGTAGCTAGAGAAAAATCCAGACAGTGTATTAAAAAAAATAAAATACAAATTGAATGAAAACTCAAAAGAAGAAGTAGACCAAGAGTCACACTATTTATATTTCTTATGTTTATTCACAATAAGACGTTCTTCAGAGGAGACATAAAAACGAGGTCCTGATTCTCTCGATCCCTTTTATGCATTTGAATAATTTTCATTTTCATAATTTACTTACATTTTCAAAAAAGGTTTTTAATATAATTCCACATCAAAGATTATTTCTGAAGTTAGAAACCATTGGCTTTAACGGTAGTTTATAAAACTATTTTAAGGTACTTAATAGACCTGAGACTCAGATTACAGAAAACAAGAGAATGTTGCAAATGGGACAAAGTAATCCATCAGTGGACTTGTGCTTGGACTGTCACTCTTTCTAATTTATGTAAATGATATTAATTGTGATATACTGTAATTAGTAAAATTAAAACGTTTCCAGATGACACAATAATTGGAGGAATTGAACGTACTGGGGCAACAACAGAAATTCAACACTATCTTGACAGTCTTCCAAACTGACCAAACAATTGATAAATACAAGTACATGCAAGGGCAAAAGAAAAAGTAATTATAAATGTGAGACACGTGATGCTATCCTGCAGGAAGCATTCTTTTAAAGTTTTCAGGCAATTACTTTGATGTAACTTTGGAAGTTATGCTCAAATGACATTAAGTGCAAGTTTAACTCAAGTAATGTGTGCAGTTCTGATAACTATGTTACAAAAAAGACATAGCAGCACTAGAAAGCATAACTAATAAGTGCATTCTTGGACTAAAGGGCAAATCCCACTTTGACAGATTAAAATAATTATGGTTTGTTCTTCATTAACAAAGGCTACTATATGTGAACCTACAGTAACTGTTTTGTGACAGATGGGTATCAGCAAGAGTGAAAGGGAAAGTCTACAGGATGGTAGTGAGACCAGTTATGTTATTTGGGCTGGAGACGGCACTGACCAAAAGACAGGAGATGGAGGTGGCTTAGTTAAAGATGTTAAAATTTGCATTGGGTGTGACGGGGATTGACAGGATTAGAAATGAGTACATTAGAGGGTCAGATCAGGTTGGATGGTTTGGAGACAAAGTGAGCAAAATTCTTTTAGTTAATTTGTGAACCTCATACTAATTGGACAATCCTGAAGATTACTTGGGATGTGTGTTGAAGATAGAAGCCAGGAAATAATTCTTAAAAATGGAGGATCACAACAACCTGAAATAAACTACAGAGTCATGTAGCTGTGGAAGAAACCTAGACAGCTTTCAAAACGCATCTGAATGAAACATAGGGACAACGTACTATTCAGCTACTCTCTAACCATAAACACTGTAAGAATTGAATAGTCTAATCTCAATACTTAAACTTCTTAAGTTGCTATATTCCTAAATGAATCTGATTTTTCAGTAGTCTCTCTCTCCTCTAATGAACCAGAATTATTTAATGACTATTTCAGCTGGCATTTTTTGTGCACCTTGTGGCAGACGGTCGGGGTCAATGCCTGTCCGGGACCCCCCTTCGCTGTATATTCAGGAGGAGCAACCCTGGAGGGTGCAATACTTCCCACTGGATGCTAGATGGCCGCCCCCTTGGGTTAGAGCAGTGCCTCGGTTTCCCACAGGGCTCCAGGGGAATTGGAGTTGGGTACAGCCCTGTTGGGTGCCGCAGGCACCGAAAGGGGATGCTGTAACTTGGACTCCTGGGTCCATGTGGGCAGCATATTCCGTGTACGACTTTATTTTTCTACCTATTTATTTTTACTTATTTATTTTTCTACTTTTATTCTACTCTTTTTTTATTGATCACTCCTATCACTTTATTTTATGAGGATTCGTTCCCTGGACACACTTACTTTTACAACGTGGGCATGGATTTTTACACGCCGAGGCTCGTCTATTCTTTCTATTCGTCTATTCGTCTATATATGTGAATTTCCCATTGGGATTAATAAAGTATCTATCTATCTATCTATCTATCTATCTATCTATCTATCTATCTATCTATCTATCTATTCGTCACACCCGGAAGTGCAGCCGGAACTCGGTGATCAAGCACCTGGAGCACTTCCGAGTAGACTATAAAAGGAGCCAGCAACCACCACTCAGTGGCCAGGGTCGTGTGGAGGAGGACAAGGTTGCCTAGGAGGAGTGGTGGTGGAAGAAGAAGAGGAGTGTGTTTTGGTGTTACACTTGGGACTGTGTTGTGGCTGGGGGACACGGGGAAGACGTTCCCTCCAGCTGAAGAAAATAAAAGTTTATTTATTTTGTACGTGTGCCTCCGTGTCCAATCTGTGTCAGGTCGGGAACAATATAGCGCCTTTCTTACAACCTATAATATGATTTCCTTTGTGGTCATAGTCATTTGCAGCTGTGGATGTGGACTCAGGCGAATAATTCAAATCTCCTTAACTATTGAGTCCACGAACACTAAGTGCCTCATAGTTCAATCACATCCACTTCACTCAGTTATCCTGATAAGCATTTTTAGGATGAGTAGCAAGTATCAGCATGTTCTTGTGCATGTTCTGGTCACAAATCAAAATTATTTTCAAAATCTGACTTAGGCAGGAGGAAAAAAATTGGTAAAAGAAAGCAGAGTACAATAAAACATAATAGAAACAGATAAGAATAATACATAATACGTTAAAGCTAACCTTAAAATATTCAGTTTTTAATTTGCTTTAAGCATACATATAAATAATAGAGCATCCATGATTTGTTTGCAGGGGGTATAACACATTTTGCCCATCTACAGCCTTTCTTACACAGTACTTCTGGAATACAAAGTACTGTGATAATGCTTGTGCTGGCCAGGGGGCTACAAGTTGGTGCATTATAAATGGCCAGAGATGCAATCGTGTGCTATATTATTCTGGCCTTAAAAAATAAATAAATAAATATATTATGTTTCTCAAAGGAATCTTATAGCATCTTATGAAAAGAAGACTGCTTACTTTGCATAGACTGTTTTTCTTGTTTAGTTTTGGCTATGTGAAATATGCAGAACTGGTTTATGCATGGCTACCAGGATGGGTGACAGAGTGCATTTATTAGAGAAATACATTTAAAGGATGATTTACTGACTTGTAGTACATCTTAGTACTACCACATTAAAAATTCAGTTGTCCCTCACTAAAATAACAGTTTTTTATACGCTCTTCTAACATCCTTTCTCTCCCTCAAAGGAAGCCCAGATAAATCCTTGCTTCTCTCTAAAAAACCTCTAAAAAATCATTTTAAATATCGTTGAATCTTTCACAGTTTGATCAGTTTCAGATACCTGAAGTATACTGATTAATGGGGCACTTCAGTGATGATGAAACTATTTATATTTATATAGTGTGTAATAATGGAGAACGCTAGAATGTTGTTTGTATATAAATGTGTATAGATGTGTATATAAATTTTGCCTTTGGCTTTGACTTGAAAGACATTCTGCATACATCAAAAAAAATCTGTTACATTACAAAAGATGGCAAGGAAACATAAACACAAGTGAACATCACTTTCTTGGAATTGGTTTTTTTTTCAGGCTGTATTCATGCCATTTGAACACCTTGATATCCTTTTTTGGTGAATGCTAAGATGTGATTGAACTGTTTTAAGTGGCTACTACTGTAGGTTTAACTGGAATTAATATAATATTTGAATAATGGTATTTTTCACGAGGTACAATAATGAAGTGTGTTTGTAATGAAAGTATGCACTATCTAAGAAGAAGGTACTTTTCATTATGTAATGGTTTGTGCTTTCCAAAAGAACCTGCTGACTACTACTGCTCCAGTATGTTTAGGTTTAATTTATTTCATTTAAGTTTATTTCTTGCAATAATTTAGTCCTGAATCAGATTTCCTCAAAACAAAACTATGAGATGCACAGAAGTAAAATGTAAAGTTCACAATATATTCAATGAAATGTATTTAAATACAGAAATAATTGCACAAAATATACAATTTCTTTGTTGTTTTTAAAGATTTGATCATTCTGTTGGATCTCCTCTCTTTCTCATGCGTGGGGTTGAATTCTTATTTGTTAAGTTTGACTTGATTTTATAGAACATTGTTTTCTTCAAATAAAATCAATAAAATAATAAAAAATTAAAGACTGTGTTGCTGTTGATTTCTTTCTCTGTGCACTCATGAAATCCTGTCCTAAAACAGACACACGTTACCTGCACCTTTGTCTCTGTTTAAAAAGCTCAGGACTGTTTCAGAAAACCTTCTAGCTTTTTTAAAATTTTTATTTATCTGGATGTCAATGTCTGATATTGCAGTATAATGGTTTAGTCCTCTGTCACCTACAGCTGTGCATTACAGCAAGTGACGGGTGAATGTTATGTCCCCTTAAACTTCCAAAAGTATAAAACTTATAAAATCAAGAAAACTGAGAAAATCTTTACACAAAGAGTGACCAGCCTCTTCTGTTATGTGACTATCTGACCTGTCTTGTGGGACATCTTTTAATACACTGTTGTGATGGACAGCCTGGACGCCTCTACAGTCCAAGGACCAGGGGAGCGAGCTTATTCAGGATATTACCTCCCCTGGAGCACTAGGTGACAGACCCCTGGATTGCAGTAGTGCCTCGGACTCCCGTAGGGCTCCATGGGAGTTGCACTTTGGAGCAGCCCTGTTGGGTTCTATGGGCACCAATAGGGGGTGCTGCAGGTACTGCTGAGCCTTTTGTTGCAGCACTTCCGCCACACCCGGAAGTGCTGCCGGAAGAATGCCACTTGACACCTGGAGCACTTGAGGGTGCTCTATAAAAGGAGTGAGCTGCCACTACTCCAGGAGGCAGAGTCCGTAGGAAGGGAGATGAAGCTTGCCAGGAAGTGGAGGCGCACAGATAAGAAGAGGAAGAGAAAGGAAAAGAAGAAAAGAGTGTTTGATGCTGTGAATTGTGCTGTACAGGTTGGAAATGGGGTAAGGCATTTCCCACAGGAAAAAAATAAAAAGCGTGTGCTGAACTTGTGTCCTGCATCTGTCTGTGTCAGGTTTGGGCAACAGGAGTGCCCTCTGCAGGCCACACTGTATATAGTTACCACATTTTTATATTTCCTGTTTATCAGTAAATTGAATGGTTCTGTTTATTAAACCCTTGTGCTTTAGTTACTTTTATATACTGCATGTCTAACAGCTGGAAGTAATTCTTACAAACAAAGGAAAGGAAAATTAACTAGGAGGCATATGCAATTTTCTAATTAATTATTAACATTACCTAATTATTTAATTGATTAACTCCACACTGATAATTGGTTCTTCTCACCCACACTTTCTAATAATGGAATATGGAAACTAGTAGTAACTACAATCACTGCTCTCTGTTGGCTCTGGCTGCTATGTTGTTTCAAGTTGCTGTTGTCTTCCTCCACTGCAGTCTTTCTCACCAAAGCCAACTCCATGTACTGCTGGTTTTTATGTGACCTTCTGACACCAGTTACAGTATGGAGGCCTTCTGTTGTGGGTTCTGCTTTTTCTCTACTGCTGTTTTCCATCTGTAGTATACAACTAATACAAAACAGCAGAGGATGCTGAAAACTGTACACCATTAAATTATCTTATGGTAATGATTTACTGAAGATATATACTCTATATGTAGCTTTAGCGTGTTTACATTTTGACATTAGCATTTACGATTGTTTAGCGTTTCTCGTTTTAGTTTTATATTAAAATGTATCATAGAATTAAAAAATGGTAATTGAATTTCAGAATCATTGAGAGAGGATTGTCAGGAATGCTGCTAGCACTTCTTATCATGATCATTAAATGAATTGAGCTATTGTGAATCCTAACAAAGTCATCTCTTAGATGTAATAAAAGAATAACTATACCACCCGCTTTAGAATTTAATAGTAGGTCATTAACAACTTTAAGGAACAAATATTCTCTGCTGTTTTATTTGTTTATAAGCATGACTAGAATTTATATTGAATGCTATTGCATTAATAATAATAATAATAATTAGTCCATAGCTTTGCTAAAAAACTGTATTTTAAAGATTTTATACTTCATTGACCATTAATTCTTCTTATTTAAGATTTTATCTTTACACTTTTTTGAAAAACACATTGTGTTTAAATATAACTGGCTTTAAATTCTTATTTTGTACATTTCAAAGCATATCCATTAATATGCACAGACACTGCTTATCTATGTCAATTGCTATCTCATAATGTGGTATCATATTGCATGACCAGCTTGTTTCTGATTCTTTCTTCTGAGAGAACCCTGAGGCAGCAGGTGCTCATGTGAATTATTTCTAATTAAATGGAGAGCTTGACATTTCATTCAACTTCTTTTATTTGATGCATTGTTTCCATTCTCATAGAAGAAAGAAGTATCTCATAGTGGGTGTTTTTTTCTGCGATAGCTTTAAATGTTTTTTTTTCTCATTAACACTTCATTTTTAAATTAACCACCTATTATCTGATCCTGTTAAGTTTAGGTGAATAGGTGTGGTAGCCTCCAGAGCAGCAGTAGAAAAAGTGGCAAGAACACTCAGAACAGTTGGAATGTGTGAGGGAAAATGGTCAAATACAGAAGGACAATGTTATTTTATGATTTTTAAAAATGAGAGTTTTAGTATGGAATATAAACTAAACAGAAACAGAAAGGATGCTCAAGTATCAGTTAAATGTAGCTCTTCATAAACATATGAACTTAGGGAAGCTTTACAAGAGAGGAAAATGATGAACCATAATTTTACTGATAAAATGGTTCCAATTCTAAAAGTAGTTTTCCTAATGATTGGTTATCAGAAGTAAAGTTCAGATTTCTTGTTTTGATTTGTGTAATAATCTATGATTATTGTCTTGATTGCTGTCTTATTTTTGGTTTAGCTTTTATTATTGTGTCCTGTATTTCTGGTTTTGATCTTGCATTCTCTTTTAAACATTAACATGTTTTTGGTTGCTAAGAGTTTATTCTTTAGGTACTTCTGTTAGTTTATGTTACTATTTTTCCTTCCACAAAGTTCTTTGTAAATTAATGATTTGTTTTTAATAAATTATTTTAATTACACTTTTTATTCAATTATATATTCATCTTGTGCTTTTGTTTGATAATTGGTAATTAAATTTTACTTATGGCTCTAACTATCTTGCCATATTAATTTTTGCTGAATGAATATAACATAACAAATATTGATAGTTTGGATTATTTTGATAGTTTTGGACCTTGAGGAAATAATCATAGTTATACAGATATAATGATTCCATTCCTCAGCCTAACATACAGCATCTGCTTCTCAGTAAAATCAGCTAAAGAATGCAGAGAATTAAAGACTGCCCTGAGCAGCAGTATTCCAATGGGCTTCTTCTGGTTGCTCTTGCTATAGAGTGCAAGCAATCACATTATTGAAACTAGCCAAGTGTATTTCTTTGGCTATTTAGATTTTTTGCTTAATCAAAGTAAGCTAATCCTGGGTTGCAAATTTCTTGAAATAACCTTATTTGCATGGAATGTAGAGTTCTTTGCTTCATATAACTGGCAAATATGCTTAATAAAATAACTGAAACTGATGGTATCTTATCAGTCAGTTGGTGTTACTGTCTACCACTCTAATACAGAATTTTCTTCTGCATCTGTCTAACCTACAATATTTATTGTAACCATTGCTTGGGCAGTCTCCTTCTTCATTGTCTACCTATTAGCCTCTCCCATTTCCAAATTAAGCCTAACATGTCTTTACTAAATTTCAAACATTTTCAGAGTGTAAGAAACTTATCAGCAGAGATATCCAAAAATACTCTCTTTCTGCACCTATTGTCTAAACTTTACCAGTGAATTCTATAACTGTCAGTAGAACAATGAAGAAGAGATGAGATGGACTGGTTGTGAAGGAGCTAATAAAGAAGGAAATTCAGGGAGGGGCCTTGACAAAGTGGGAAGGATGGGGGTATCAATATTCAAACTTGGTAGTAAAAGAAGAGAGACAATACGTAGGTAAGCAAAGCTTATAAATACAGATATGAGACAAAGAGGATGAGGTAAATATATTGCACTACCAGGAAGAAAGTGGGCTCTGTTCTGAATTGTAACAGTGCTATTTAGTACAGACTTCAGTTCGTAGCAACATTTGAAGTATTGTGCTATTAAGCAGTACTCACTTTGCCACAGGGGTGGCTGAGAAAAAGAAATGTAACAAGGCTCTACTTAAAAAAGGAGCTGTAAGATACCGGAAAATATTGTGATCATCTATGTCTATTTGTTTTAATGCTTCACTTTCAGTCTTATTACATTTAAAACCACCCTGGATTACAGTTTTTCTGGATTTATGTTCTTGGCATGGGCCTGCTTGTGATTTCATCTTGGTTGGAATAGTCTTCATCTGGTGAGAGCGCCTAGTCATTTCAAATCTTCATGTGAAAACGGGAACTCAATAGGAGAATACTTTTCATAACATTTAAAAGGCTTTTCACTTGATCATCATGGTTTGCACCTGTGGAACGGGACTGTTTGTGAATTGTATTATCGGTGTTTACCGTTTTGTTGGATTTCATTTGTTCTGTGTTAGTTAAGTAATTATCGCTGTCAGTGAAATTGGGTTGGATTTGCATGACTGCTGTTTGTTAATTTTTTATTCTTTTTGTTCGTTTAATATATTTATTATCAATTCATTTGTGCTGCTCTGTTATATGTCACTGTTTGTGAGTGTGCAAGAAGGGTGAAGGTTGGGTACATTCCTGAGGTCCCCGAAATAAACTAACCAAATCATTGTTTTAGGACTATGTGAATCTGAGCATCTTGTGACCACTATAAAATGATACATCAAGAAGCGTTTGGGTGATTAAATTAAAAATTAAACAGTAACACAAGGGTATTATGTTGCAAAATCTAAAAAATGTAGATGCTATAGCAAGCCTTTAAAGTCCCCTATTCTAAAATGTTACCAATAGATCTTCACGTAGAGGACCATTACTTGGACTGTATGTTGGAGCAGGAAGAGCAATGGTAGGTATGTTCTGCTCCTTCTAAAACACAAACTAGAACAGGAGAGAAGGGGATCTGCAAGGTTTTAAACAACCCATCTATATTTTCAAATGAGCTTGAGTGTTCAAATTCTTTTGAAAAGGAACATTTGCTTTAAATGCCTTTTTTTTCGTTAACATATAAAGACAACTTTCCTGACCTTTGATTGTATAATTAAATATATAGCATTTTAATTTAGTTTATTCCTTAAAACACAGCCTTATTATTTTCAGTTCTTCTTTCTGTGTGCCTGTTTGTACTCCTTAGTTAGTATATGGTGATGCTGACCTCAGTGTCCTAATTATTGACTGCTTTCTTTGAAAGTGCATTAAGCAAAAGACAAATAACTAGCCCTTTGATTTCTTCTCTGTAAGGTCTTGTGCGTGGCCTGTCTTCTAATCGGTGTCTCAAAAGATTTCCATGAAGAACTGATCTACTTTTAAAAAGGCTAATGGCTGCTTTAAATGACAGGTCATCCGGCCTTGTACAAATGTGCAGAGAATTGCATTTGTGTGAATGCATTTTTATTGAATTGATTCAGACAAAATAACTTTTTATTTACTTCGTTTTAAGCTTTTCATTTGTAATTTGCAAGTACGTTACACTTGAAGAGATTTTGGAAAAAGATGTGCATGCTAGTAATTCAGGCTCCTTACATAGGAACTGACAGATAAAAAAATATTCTGTTGTTAGATCTGCATATATTTTAGCAAATTTGTTTGTTTGGTGCTGTGGAAATTAAAATGATGTCCAGACTCTCTCCTATGTCTCAAAGTATCATTCCTTCATTATTCTCTTATATCTCTTGCATGCCTTGCACATGCAAAATAAATTTAGAGTCAAAATCGCACTGGCAGTTTTGTACTGTAATGGTTTAACTCTTGGTTAATTTACCATAATCAATGTAAATATTTCACACATTGTAAACCAAACTATTTTAACGAAATGAAGCTCTTATCTTTGAATATTTCCAAATATTTAAAATTTAAGGTCAGAAACAGGAGTAAACACAAAAACATTTTCAGAAAATGTATCACTGCTTTAATATAGCAACACAGTTAAGCCTAAAATGAGTCGGGGAGGATAAACCATGAATAATGATTTAAAAGTTTACTTTGTAAATTGTACCTAAAAATTGCATGTTCTGCTTATTTCTATTTAGGTTTTCCTCCAGGTGGTCCACTTTACTCCTGTATTACCAAATATACACTAGTTAGGTTGGCTGAATTTTCCAAAATTGCCCATTGAGTTGGCTCTGTCATGGGTACATATTTATCTGTCCAGAGCTGTTTCCTGTGTTACACACAGTACTAACATGATTGGTCCTATTTCCCATTATTGAACTTTGAATTTGATTCAGAGTTTTATAATATTATGTTTATGTTAGGTAGTCCTGTCTGTTCACCAACTCAAATGAACTTTTTTTTTCTTTTCTCATCTACCTGTATTCATGAATAGTCTGGGATTCTCTGTTTAACCATAATGGTGTTAATAACCTCTAAAGGTTTGGAACACCTTCATAGGTTAAACGTTTTTGGCCTGAAAACTTCAAATAGTTCTTGTTCACGTCACTATTCTATGCTACATCCCTAAATCTATTTGTTCAGTCAAGAATTTCAAGAAACACTCTAAGCTAATGGTCTCATTCACCATCAGGTCTCTAACACTCACATTATGGACAAGAACTTCTATTTTAAGATGCTGGCGATGGCCCATCATTCGATTTGCATTAGTATGTCCTTCCTGTTCAAGGTTTCGCCAGTCAAGGCCATGCAACATATGCTAGCTAAGAGATAGAAAAGGTTTGATACCATTTGTTTACTTAAAAGAAGACACAGTAATTTGAAAAGAAAAAAAAAAGATCAATATTATGAATGTATCGTTCACAAAATGTTATGCTGCATCATCATTTTTACCCACAACTATGAAGTCCTCTAGTAAATTAAAAAAAGACACTAAGGAAGATTATATGTGTGCACCTTATAATTTGTGTGAAAGAAGAGAATACAATTCTCCTGTATCAAAGAAGTGCAGAATCCTGGTGCAGATGGAGCAGGTATGTATGTATAAAACTGTTTTATTAATTGTTCGCTGGCATCTTGTTGCTTGAAAAACACCTGTTGGCACGGTATTTAGCACAGCTACTGGACATGCAGTGTGCAAGTTCAAGTCATGCAGTGTGTGTAGTCTGCATGTTCCTTCCATGTTATTGTGACTTGTTCTTTTTCATGTCAATGCCACTCAATTCTAAAGTTGCTGTTTTAATTTACACAGTTCACATTCAATAGCTTTTCCTGAGCAGTGGGTGGTTGCGAAATTCTCGGCTTACTGGAAATCAAGAATGAAAATAATCTTCTCATTAATACCTCCCGTAATAAACTTCAATAATATTACAGAATGACAAGAAGGGGGTGAGCAGCCATTTGACCTAGACCACAGAGACTGTGATTGTGTTACACTTTTTCTGTGATTTTGTTATAATTGTACCTAGAATCTACGAGAGATTTATTTTATCCAGGAAAGCTGATGACTGGAGTTTTTGTTTCTTCTCCTCCATTGTGCATAGGCCATTTCACAACTATATTGTTGATTTACATTTATTGTTATGATTGTTATCCATCTATCCATCCAGGGTCACGGGGGTCTGCTGGAGCCAATCCCAGCCAACGCAAGGCAGGAAACAAACCCCGGGCAGGGCACCAGCCCACCACAGTTATGATTGTTATGTTAACCAAATTGAATTTTCTGTGTTCTACAGTTTGTTTAACCTAATTTGTGTTTTTAAACATGCAAATGATAAAATCTAAATTAGATATAGCCTTGTTATAGTACCTTATACCAATGTTTGGTAAAGAACACTATAAAAATATTGAAATGACAGAGTTGGGAGTGGCAGAAAAGTATGTAAGAGTGGTACAGGATATGTACGAGGGAAGTGTGACAGTGGTGAGAATTGCAGTAGGAGTGACGGATGCATTCAATGTGGAGGTGAGATTACATCAGGGATCGGCTCTGAGCCCTTTCTTATTTGCAATGGTGATGGACAGGTTGACAGATGAGATTAGGCAGGCGTCCCCGTGGACTATGATGTTTGCTGATGACATGTGATCTGTAGCGAGAGTAGGGAGCAGGTTGAGGAGACCCTGGAGGGTTGGAGATATGCTCTAGAGAGGAGAGGAATGACGGTCAGTAAGAACAAGACGGAATACATGTTTGTGAATGAGAGGGAGGTCAGTGGAATGGTGAGCTTTCAGGGAAGTAGTGTTGGTGAAGGTGTATGAGTTTAAAAACTTGGGACCAACAATTCATAATAATTGGGATTGTGGAAGAGAGGTGAAAAAGTGGGCAGAGGCAGAGTGGAATGAGTGAAGAAGAGTGTCAGGGGTGATTTTTGACAGATGGGTATCAACAAGAGTGAAAGGGAAGGTCTACAGGACAGTAGTGAGACGAGCTATGTTATATGGTTTGGAGATTGTGGCACTGACCAGAAAGCAGGAGACAGAGCTGGAGGTGGCAGAGTTAAAGATGCTAAGGTTTGCATTTGGTGTGATGAGGATGGACAGGATTAGAAATGAGTACATTAGAGGGTCAGCTCAAGTTGAAAAGTTGGGAGACAAAGTCAGAGTGGCGAGACTGCGTTGTGTTGGACATGTGCAGAGGAGAGATGCTGGGTGTATTGGGAAAAGGATGTTAACAATAGAGCTGCCAGGCAAGAGGAAAAGAGGAGGGCCTAAGAGAAGGTTTATGGATGTGGTGAGAGAGGACATGCATGTGGTGGGCGTAACAGAGCAAGATGCAGAAGACAGGACAATAGGGAAAAGGATGATCTGCTGTGGCAACCCCTAACCAGAAGCAGCCAAAAGAAGAAGAAGAAGAAGACTGTCATATGATGGAGTGGCTTACAACCCAGGATCCTACCTTGCATCTGATGCTGTTGAGACAGACTCTACTACCCTTCCACAACACATTCAGTAAAATTGGTTTACAAAATTAATAGTTTTCTGTTATTACAAGAATAAATTTTACTAGCAAAATACCCGCGCTTCGCAGCGGAGAAGTAGTGTGTTAAAGAGGTTATGTAAACATATACATATATACATATATATATACATATCTACATATACATATATATACATATATATATATATATACATGTACACATCCACATATATATACATATATATATACACATATCAACATATATATACACATACATATACACACATACATACACACACACATATACATATATACATATACATATACATACATAGTGCGTTGTAACACGGGCTGTGATTGTTACATGGGAGGGAGATGACAAATCACAGCTTCCCGCTTTCTAATCGGGCCTGTGATTGGTGCTTTGACTGATGCCCAGATCCCACAGTATCTCCCCTTAGGAGAGGCGTTAGGCAAGTGTAATTGAATAGCGGTGCTGCAAGTTTAGCTTTACACCTGTTTTTAAGCCTTATTGACTGAAAGGGGCTTTCATGAAAAAAATTAGGGCTTTGCTACAGGATACACCCTCCACAAGTTAAGGAAGTAAAAATAAAGGTATATATTTCTGTTTTATTTAAACCTTTTAAGTTTGTATGCGGGCGGCATGGTGGCGCAGTGAAAGGTGCCAGTTAGGAGACCTGGGTTCGCTTCCCTGCATGGAGTTTGAATGTTCTCCACGTGTCTGTCTGGGTTTCCTCCGGGTACTCCGGTTTCCTCCCACAGTCCAAAGACATGCAGGTTAGGTGCATTGGCGATTCTAAATTGTCCCTGGTGTGTGGGTGTGTGCACCCTGTGGTGGGCTGGCACCTTGTCCGGGGTTTGTTTCCTGCCTTGTGCCCTGTGTTGGCAGGGATTGGCTCCTGTATTTAGGATATAGCAGTTTGGATAATGGATGGATGGACATTTGTATGCATAGCCCCATTTGCCCGTTTTCATTTTTTTTTCTTTCTTCAGTAATATTTCAGCAAACCCGAAGCTTGTCAGTTCAAATCCTGGTACAGACACCACTGTGTGACCCTGAGGAAGTCACTTCACCTGCCTGTGCTGCAAAAAACAAAAGTAATGTAACAAATTGTACCTCAGATGTTGCAAGTTGCTGGAATAAAGGCATAAGTAAAATAGATAAATATGTATTATACACATAGGAACTATTCATTTATTTTCAGTTAAGTCATCTGCAGCAAACCTTTATAAATGAGGGTTTCTCCTTTTTAGATAGTGCAAACTGTTTCTTCTTCATTGAGGTTTTCTCTTGGAGAGCTTTTTTCATTTCATTGAAAATTAAAGCAGCAGCTGCCAAAATATGTAGCTTTCTTATTAATTTTTCAACATTGTGTAAAATAACTTTATAAAGTAACATAAAAGGTTTAAATACTGGTTATCCTTTTACACTAAAATATTACTAAAGAGATACAAAAAAAGTAAAATGCATATGTTCTTTTTCTTTAAAGAGATTAAATATTACTGAAGAAAGAAAAAAAAAAAAAACTAAAACAGCCAAATGGGGCTATGCATACGAACTTAAAAGGTTTAAATAAAACAGAAATATATACTTTTATTTTTACTTCCTTAACTTGTGGAGGGTGTATCCTGTAGCAAAGCCCTAACTTTTTTCGTGAAAGCCCGTTTCAGTCAATAAGTCTTAAAAACAGGTGTAAAGATATTGACAATAAGCTACGCAAACCCACCAAGACATGGAATCGTTTAAATCAAGTATCATTACATCTTCCTTTCTTAAAGAGAAGTAAGGCAGTACTTATAAGCTTACATATATATATATAGACATACATACATATATATATATCTATATCTATATATATCTATATCTATCTATATATATATCTATATATGTACATCTATATATCTATATCTCTATATACATCTATATATATATATATATATATATCTATATCTATCTATCTATATATATATATATATATATATATATATATATATATATATATATATATATCTATATATATATCTATATCTATATCTATATCTATATCTATATATATATATATATATATATATATATATATATCTAAATCCCCGCGAAGTACTGCTTTTAAATTTTTATTAAGAAGAAAACCTTTTTAAATTGAGGGAAAATATACCAATAACAATTTGTTAAGGATCTGTTTTTTGTGAAGCTGACTTCACACAGCCTCTCCGCTGTTTTATAAACGAACACCATATAAGGTCTTCCTTTTTCGTTGCTTCGCCAACGGAAGCAGCCTTTTTATTTAATCCACGGGTTGTCCGCTGTTTTTTTGTTCATTTATTACGATTGTTATAGTTCTGTTTGTATACCACGTTGTCAGTTCAGCACTCCGGTTGTAATATGACCAAGCGGTGCAAGCACACTCTTGAGAATGCAACGTATAGTTGTACAGGAGAAAAGCAATCTTGCCTGAAGTCAATGGCAACCTTTTGTAGGTCTATGAACTTAATTTAAACTTTAGGTTTACACGGTGCTTTCTTTACGAAGTACCTGCACTCATGAATATGTCTGTATGCGTCAGTTGCTCAAATCCCCGCGCTTCGCACTGGCGAAATACTGCTTTTAAATTTTTATTAAGAAGAAAAGAAAACCTTTTTAAATTGAGGGAAAATATACCAATAACAATTTGTTAAGGATCTGTTTTTTTGTGAAGCTGCCTTCACTCGAGTGATCACTTCGAGCTGACTTGCTGGCTAACCATAAGCGTTACCTGGTAGGTAACCACCCATACAATCAGATTGTGAATCAGACTACGAATGCTGTGAATGTTATTACCCCGATCTACATGCTGTGAAATAAACGAACCACACGCCGTGGCGCAATTTTAGGGGCTTCGCCTCTAAGGCTGACATCCGAGGTTCGATTCCCATAAGGGAGTGAAGTGAGCGCTTCGCACCTGCGAAGTACTGCTTTTAAATTTTTATTAAGAAGAAAAGAAAACCTTTTTAAATTGAGTGAAAATACACCAATAACAATTTGTTAAGGATCTGTTTTTTTGTGAAGCTGCCTTCACTCGAGTGATCACTTCGAGCTGACTTGCTGGCTAACCATAAGCGTTACCTGGTAGGTAACCACCCATACAAATAGATTGTGAATCAGACTATGAATGCCGTGAATGTAATTACCCCGATCTACATGCTGTCAAATAAACGAACCACACGCCGTGGCGCAATTTTAGGGGCTTCGCCTCTAGCGCTGACGTCCGAGATTCGATTCCCGTAAGGGAGTGAAGTGAGTGGGTGGTTACCTACCAGGTAACGCTTATGGTTGGCCAGCAAGTCAGCTAGCATCAGCCACGGTGCTTTCAGTTGTGAGAAGCAGATCATAGAATGGTTGAAAATAGTTTACTGTCAAATAATGCAAAGAGTACGCGACACGTGTTTCCCCCTTATTCTTGGCTCATCAGGCGTACACACTCACTGCACTCGCTTACGGTAATCGAACCTCGGACATCAGCACTAGAGGGGCTTCGCAGCGGTGAAGTATTGCTTTTAAATTTTAATTAAGAAGAAAAGAAAACCTTTTTAAATTAAGTCTTAAAAAGAGGTGTAAAGATATTGACAATATGCTACGCAAACCCACCAAGACATGCAATCGTTTAAATCAAGGCGCGAGTCGAAAAACATCATCCCATAATATTAGTTAATGATTAACACATTTCTATATGTATTGTAAGCATACAATACAACTGATAATATGTTGCGCTTATTTATCTGGTGTACTGACATTTTTGCGCGTTTAACGGCTGAAATCTAACGTGGTTTGTGCCTCTTCAGAATGAAAACAGTTTGCGTTTACCTTTTTAATAAAAGGCGAGCTTTTAAGCCTGAGAAATCACCCCATAAATGCACACGTTTAATTGCACATGTGTTAATATGTATGCTTACACAGTATTAAAAGACACTCAACAATTAACGTCATTTACCTTCGTTCCCGCGTTTGACTCGTGCTGTAAATCTCTTCCTTGTTTTCAGCTCACGTGATTATGTAGGAGGCGTGATGACGCGATACGTGACTCCGCCTCCTCCATTAGAGTATATGGACAAAAAACAGGTTCCAGTTATGACCATTGCGCGTAGAATTTCGAAATGAAACCTGCCTAACTTTTGTAAGTAAGCTGTAAGGAATGAGCCTGCCAAATTTCAGCCTTCTACCTACACGGGAAGTTGGAGAATTAGTGATGAGTGAGTGAGTGAGTGAGTGAGTGAGTGAGTGAGTGAGTGAGTGAGTGAGTGAGTGAGTCAGTCAGTCAGTCAGTCAGTCAGTCAGTCAGTCAGTCAGTCAGTCAGGGCTTTGCCTTTTATTAGTATAGATTAACTTCTCAACCCCACTATCTTCACCATCATCATACAGAATGATTCCAAGCTTAGCATCTCCAATTTATTTGCACTTTGTTGTTGACTATTTCATTTACTGGGAGAACTGAAAATTGCCAGAATTTTTCAGATAACATCAGTTCCAATAGGTATGAGTAGGTGCCACTTATTTTAATGATTCTGCTAGCTTTCAAAAGTCACCATGACTTCTGCTATTCAATCTTGTATCACCTGGCCTGTTTATTCTGCATAAAACCCACCCATCACCTTTGGACAGCATAAAAAGAGCAAACTATATCTCAAACAGATATCTGTATCTTTACAGCATCTATTTGCTGAAGTCTGTGATGTGTCATTATAGGCAATGCCTCAGAAAGGATAAGAAGATGAAAAAAATTCAGACAAAGTGAAAACTTCTCACGAGCTGGTTGGATCAAGGACTTCATAACAGACAAAAATGTCCACAATAATAAGTCTATACATCAAGTCTGGATTGTGCTGTGCTACAGTGATATGCTTCTACTATTTCTGTGGTTCAAGTCTGGTGAAATATCAGTTTACCCCCAGGCTACCAGTGAGAGAAGCAAAAATCAAGGACATAACTGGAAGGCTCAAATTGAAACCTGAGTAAAAACCATCAAAGTCAGTATAAGGGATGAAAAAAGGGCAAAGCCATTTTTGATGTTTCTGGTAATACAAATATTAAATTTTTCACAGAGGGGATTCACATCACCAGCAAGAATAGGATCTACACTGAAGTGACTGCATGTTTGCCCGAGGGCTGTGTGAGAGTTGGGGATTAGCCGTGGCAAAATGATTGGCAGGACTGATTTTTCGTCTTCGGTTACACAGCTTGCCTCTTTTGTTTGTGCCTCTGCCACTATCAAAATAGGAATTAGAATCTGCCGTTTCGGCTTTTTGTTCCACACAATTGGTGAAATCAGTCATAACCTTCACTGTCTGGTATTTACAGTCGCCTGGCTCTTTAAAACTGTCTCATCAACTGAAACTAGCACGAGAAACACATTTATGAAAGTAAGTTTTACTCTCTCTCTTCCTTCAATGTTCATATTTTACAGAGTAAAATTCATACTGCTCTTTCTTTATTGCTTCACAGAGAAAATGGTCACTAAACTTTATTCGCAACAGTGCAATTGGAATCAAGCAGATTAAGGGATTTATTCAGTAAGTCAGTAATGAGGATTAAAGTTTCAGCATTTTACTTTAAATTCCAGATCCTTTGGCACTAGGTTACACTGCCTGGCACGTCTGCAGGGATAAGTTGTTGGACATCTCACACTTGTCTCAAGGCAATAATTACATGTTTTATGCCAGTGAAAATATCTTCCAGCACAGGCTGAATTCAGTCCCTAGGGAGTTGAGCCATATTCTACTAAAACTGAATACAGGCTACAGGCCAGTGAGCAAAGGTTTCAAAAGCATTTGCAATAAGCACAAATAACCTACTGCCCCTTTCATAAGCTACTGAATACTCATTTGCCCCCTGTTATGGCAGTATTTCTTGCTTAAATACCTTTTTACAGTCAAGGATGCAAGCTTTTATTTATTTACCTCTTTATTTATTTTCATTGTTATTAACTGTGTGTGTGTGATTCCAGTCACTATACTACTGTTATGCTTGCCTCAGCATTGCCTTGTCAAATGTGCCTTCATAAGCAGTGGACACTCAAAGCTTAAACTCCTAGAAGGACTGTAATGATGACCTCCCTGAACTGCTATATGCACAGTGACTGGGTAGCTTACAGGCACTAATGATGGCCACACTAAACTGGGATGCTGAAGATGGTATTGCATCACCTGTAAATGCAGTGTAATGATGACAACTGTGAACTACTGAAAGGGCCCTAAAGAAAAGCCTAATTGTGCTAGTATGGAATAAAGGCCTCTAACTATTCAAGCAATCCATTTTCTTTATCTGATTATTCATTTAATGAATTGAACAAAATTGTATTCAAAAGCATCAGGCAAGTCTTAAACTAAGTTTGGACATGTTGCCAGTCCAACATACAGTGCAGAAGGTGCAGTCCTTTATTTACTATGTGCTATACTGTGGGAGATGCTATAAGAGTACAGGGTCCGGGGTCATTGATGTGTGCCATTCTTTCACTGTATTTAATGAACCAATAGTTGAATTTCATCTGTTGCCATTTAGTCAAAAACTAAGGACATGAGCATGAAACTCCTATCTCCCATATTATGGGTACACAAGTTCTGTATATTTGCTGTTTGTGGATGATGCACTCTTTTTGGTTTAATTTGATTGTGATCTCCACTATTCATTTTGGTAGTTCGCAGCCAGTTAAGATGCATTTGAAATGAGAATCAGCATCTTCAAACATAAAGTGTCACACACATGTGCATGGGAGGCAGCTAAAGGGCCCGAAGGAGGATAATTCCACGCCAGACCAGGTGAAGGCAAAGTGCACTAACCCTTTTCCCCTTTCCGCTGCAGACAAATTACTGGAAATTCCGCCTGATTCTGTTTCTGTCCCTGATGGCATCACTTCTGTTTCTGCCCCTGAAGACATCACTTCCATTTCCGCCACCGATGATATCACTTCTGGTTCTGGCCAAGAAGACATCACTTCTGGTTCAGAACTCGAAGACATCACTTCCGGCTCTACCAAAACCTCCCCCGAAGACGACGCCACTTCCAGTTCCGGCCAAGAAGACATCACTTCTGGTTCAGGCCCTGTTGATTTCACTTCCTCTGCCTCACCATAAAACCACCATTTTGCTTTATGAAAGCCAGTTCCGTTTTGAACTCCTAAAAGATTTGTTTTCTTTTGCTGCTACATCTACCTACAATATACGGGGCAACTACCCCAAACCTTCTTCCTTCCTTTTGTCTTTGTTGGTGTGACAAAAGTCATAATCCTCTTCTGGAAAACAGTGCCATGTTTTGTGCAGGTCAAGTGGGGGAGTTTAAGTGCTGAACACAGTGTGTCAAGTTAGGGATATCAGCTATGACCAAATCAGTTGTTACCACAATGACTCAAGTGGATGTTTGGCACAACTTTGAAGGTGTTTTCATATTCATAGTCTGTTTTTTTTTTGTTCCGAATCAAGGTACATTTTGTTACTTTGTTTCAATTTCCAGTTAGTCTGGTTGCATTTTACACTGTAATCTTTCAAGTGAACTAAACGCATCAATAAACATCCCAATGACGTGTCGTGGACTCTTTTGTTATTGGGCAGAAACATTTTTTCCCAGCATAAAATATTACTCCAGGTGTTTGCACACCACTGTATTTTCCATAATTCTTAACTGGAAGACTACTTGAATATTATATGCTACTAAGTTTATGTGCAAAATGACTTGTTTCAAGTTCTGCTGATGGCATACACTGATGTGTTTCAGTATTATGACAGTAAATTTATCACACAATTTTCAGTTAATTGCATGATGTTTTGTATTTACTCTCCCGTAGCCATAATATGAACATAACCTCAATTTAGTTTATCTCAAATCTCATGTACTGTCTCAAGTCCTTTACATATTTGTTATTAATATTTATTTTGGAAAGCTTGATTAATATGTCAGTATTAGTGTGCATATTGAGAGGATGCCCCTCTAGCGCACATAGATTCGGATGTTCGATCTGAGGTCTCACAGAGCACTGCTATTCATTTCTCGTCACCACTGTGTTCAGATCAACCCAATCACAAGTAAATTTACACCAGATTTTAAAATTTTTTTTAAAAACAGTGTCAACTGCTGTTCAATCACGCACATATGCAAATGAGCAAGTGTGAGTGGCTTTGAGACTGAATCAGTTACTGCTCTGATTGAGCGATCAATTGTGTGACTCATTTTCTACTAATTGTGTCATATTTGTACATGTGTATTTTTTTCTTTTTATTGTTTTTAATACTTTATGCTAATCTGCTATTCATTATGCTATGAATGGGATTGCCTAATTACTGAAAGCAGACATTCAGCATGACTACCACAACACACAAAATGTCACGCATAATGCACAGTATTTCATGTAGTTAAATCGGTCCCATACTGAATCACATTCCAATCTTATGTGAACCGTTCCAGGGTTTGCTTGGTACATCTGAGAACACTCTTTAGAAAGGGTCTCTGTACAGTTGTTTTGGACCGCAACAGAATGTGAATGGAATGTACCTAAACAAACCAGACTTTCAGGGAAATCGTGCCAGGGTTTGAAAAAAGTGGTCCAGAAAAACTTGGTGTGAAAATGCCTTAAAGCTCACCTTTGAAGTAGTAATCACGTCTGGGATCAGCCTTAGCTACAGAAATGCCAGTCTTGAATTTTCTCAAAGGTGATCCTTAGACAGACCAACAGATCAGTGTAGAAGCCACAGTACAGGGGAGATGAATCCAATGGCATTTCTATTTTAAGGACCAGTGAGCCTCATAAGTAATAGGCTTCCTCAGTAATTTCACTTATTATTAAAATGTTTATAACAATTCTTTCCATTGCCTTTTTGAGCAGTTTTTTTCAAATCTTCCATCCAATGGTCAAGGTAATCTGTATATATATATAAGTCAATGTATGTGTGTATGTTTGTATGTTCCAGCATCACTTCCGAATGGCTGGAGTGATTTTAATGAAACTTGGTACACATTTCTCATTGGTTGACTAAAAATACTGTAGGGTGAAATCAGCTATAACCCACCCCTTCTGGGTAGGGTTGGGGGGTGATCTTGCAGTCTTGTATGCATGTTATCATCCAGCTGACACTTGGAACTACCACCAGAGGGAGAACTGGAGGTGACTGCCAGCATTCTTTATGTCTGAGCACCACTGCGCGCCTGTTGCTTTTGAAATTAAACAGAGTTGGCCAGTTCCGAGCATCAGCTAGATGATAACATACATAGAAGACAGCAAGACAAGCACATTAGTGAGTGTTCATTGTTTGTTAATTTATTTTTAAAGTTGTGTTTTTTTTAATTATATTTTTCTTAAACAATTAAAAAAAACATACATATACATATATACATATATATACTCATACACATATATATATATATATATATACTCATACACATATATATATATATATATATACTCATACACATATATATATATATATATACTCATACACATATATATATATATATATATATACTCATACACATATATATATATATATATATATATACTCATACACATATATATATATATATATATATATATATATATATATATACATATATATATATTGTGATGGATGGCCGGCTACATATTCTGGCCCTCACCCCCAGGCCACCAGGAGGAGCTCTCCCGACACCATGGACCGAATTCCAGTAGGGCCTCATGGACTTTGTAGTTTTTATGCACAGCCCTGCTGGATACCTTGGGGACCACCGGGAGTCGCTGTAGGGAGGCTTATGTGCCCTATAACCTGGAAGTACATCCTGGTCACGTGAACAGGAGAAATGACGTACTTCCAGGTTGAAGAAAAGGACTTTTACCCTGACCCGGAAGTAATAAGGACTTGTGGATTGTTGGGCAGGAACACCTCCGGGTCAGGGAGTATAAAAGGACTCTGGGAAAGCCCAGACACTGAGCTGAGCTGGGAGGTAGGGTGGCTAAGTTTCTGGGAGTGGAGGAATTGTGATTATTGTAGTGGATTGGTCTTTATATGAGTAGTGTGGAGTGGAGGGTGCTTGGTGCACTGTATTATAAGAAAATAAAGAATTCTTGGACTTTTACCTGGTGTTTGGAGTCGTACCTGAGGGTTCAAGAGGACGCTAAACTCCTCAACTGCTACAATATATATACATATATACATATACATATATACATATATATATATATATAAATATATACACATATACACACATATATATATATACACACAACCCCTCCAGGGTTGAACTTCAAAGCTCTGTACCTGTGGCCCCCACAGCAACCAGGTTGGTCGCCCCCTCGTGGTCTGGAAGAGGTGTGAGCCCTCCTCCAGTCCTCCTGGGCATCCCGGCTGGGTACCACCCCCAGCTGTGTGCCACACTACATATATACATATATATATACATTGTCACAAACTCGACACAGAGTCATAGAAAGGTTTGGGGCAGCCACCTGTGTAATTGATTTCCTGGCTGCAAAAATCATTTTTTAAATGAATACTGCACTGATGTGCACACAACCGAGCCCAAGACAGAACTGAGGGAATAGGGAAAAGGGGCAGGTTTTTAAAGGGGAAGACAGGAAGTGAGATCATAGGGATCGGGCTCGTGGTCTTCAGTCATTGGTTCGAGCCCGGACGTGATATCACAGGGGCCGGAGCTGGTAAGGTCTTCTTCCATAGGCTCGGTCCCAGAAGTGATGTCAAGAGAGCCAGGTGGGATCTCCCGTGAATGGTCTACAGGAAAGGGAGAAAAAGAGTCAGTGCACTCTGCCACATCCTGGCATGCCTTGGAGCTTCCCTTACTCAAGCCCTTTAGCTGCCTCCCATGCACATGTGTGTGACAAGGCCCCCCCCCCCCCCCTCAGCCCAGACCCGTCGGGTTGGGCGACCCTAACCGAGAGGTCGTGAACCTGAGAAAGAGCATCAGCGTTGGCGTGGAGAGCGCCCTGGCAATGAACAAGCGAAAACTTGTACGGCTGTAGGTCAAGAAACCACCGGGTGACCCGCGGATTCGACTCCTTGTGTAGGGCCATCCACTGTAAAGGTGTATGGTCCGTGACAAGGGTGAACTCCCGGCCCAACAGGTAGTACCTCAGCTGAGTAATCGACCATTTAATCGCCAAAGCCTTCCTTTCCACCGCTGCATACCTGGTGTCCTGTTCCAACAGTTTCCGGCTCAGGAACATGATGGGTTATTCCACACTATTGACATTTTGGCTCAGCATGGCCCCCAAGCCTATGTCCGAAGCGTCCGTCTGGAGGATGAAAGGCAAAGAAAAGTTAGGTGCCGTCAAAATAGGTGCAGACATAAGGGCCTGCTTCAAGTCACTAAATGCAGCGCCTGTCTTCTCAGTCCATACCACAATGTTCAGGGCCCTCTTCTTTGTCAAATCAGTCAAGGGCGCCACTTCCTCCAAGAACCGGGGCACAAACTGGCGGTAGTACCC
This sequence comes from Erpetoichthys calabaricus, assembly GCF_900747795.2. Lineage (NCBI taxonomy): Eukaryota > Metazoa > Chordata > Cladistia > Polypteriformes > Polypteridae > Erpetoichthys > Erpetoichthys calabaricus. The sequence continues at coordinate 124,881,853 of NC_041394.2, forward strand.
CACTAACCCAAGAAAGGCTTCGACCTGATGCTTGGTTCACGGACAGGGCCATTTCAAAATGGCATCTACTTTGGAGCACTGTGGCCTCACGGTACCCCGACCCACCAGGTAGCCTAAATATTTGGCTTCGCTCAATTCAAAGAAGCATTTCTTGGGATTAATCCGGAGCCCGGCCTCCTCCAGTGTCCGCAATCCCGCTCGGACCTACTGTAGGTGTTCCCTCCATGTGCTGGAATAGATGACCAAGTCATCCAGGTAGGCAGCACTGTATGAGTTATGAGGCCGGAGCACTTTGTCCACCAGACGCTGGAAGGTTGCTGGAGCCCCGTGTAACCCAAATGGAAGGACACAATACAGCCAGTGTCCGCTAGGGGTGCTAAACGCAGTTTTAACCTTCGCAGAGTCCGTTAAAGGAACCTGCCAGTACCCCCTTTGTCATGTCCAGTGTGGTCAAATATTGAGCCTGCCCAAGCCTCTCGAGGAGGCCGTCCACTCGTGGCATTGGGTAGGCATCGAATTGGGAGACTTGATTAAGCCGACAGAAGTCATTGCAAAACCTCCAACTCCCTTTTAAAAGAAGCCAGCATCTCTCTAAATTGGAACCGTAAAAGTGAGAGAGGGTCTGGGCCGACCTCAAGGGGCGTGGTTTCCTCCCGTTCCGTCTCAGCACAGGTGGATGACGTATGAGCACGCAACGGCCCGGGAGTTGCCACGTCACTCAGGGAGGCCACTTCGTCTCTCTCTGCTGGCTGATTACACGGCGTGGAGGCAGCTTGAGACGGCTCATTCCCGTCTTTAACAAGGCCCAAGTTAATCCCAGGAGTGGTATGTGTCTCACTGCTTTTAATTTTAGACCAGTCCCGCCCTAGTATCACCGGGTGTGGAGGATCTGGGAGGACCGCCACGGTTAACTTCTGAACTGATCCTCTGTAACTGATGACACAAGCAGCGGACCTGTACCAGTGGATTTCTCTGTGGACACAGGTTATACCGGTCTTAAATTTTAGCCACTGTTGCGGTAGCACAAATCGGTGGGCAACAATGGAAATGTTGCTGCCGGAATCGAACAAAGCAGAAGTTTTCTACCCGTTTACGATCACCACGCCTGTGTGTGGGACCGCCAACAGGTTAGTCAGAGCATACCAACCCCTCCTCCTCCTCATTCCCAAGCGGTTTGCATGCCCGAGACTCCAAGGACGTCGGCACAAGCTTTGGGTTTTTCCGGGGGCCGGTGGCTAGGTTTTGGGATGTACTCCGGTTGAGTTTGACCAAGGGACAGTTCAGCTCCCCCAGATTGTGAGGCCATCCTTTGTGTTTCTATGAGCTCTATGAGCTCTGCCATATTCTGGAACTGTTTACCCCAGACCGGCGGGTGAAGCTACGGGGTAGTGTTGTCAGGAGCAGGTAGTAGGCCACCTGCTCTATTACGTGAGAGGGCTTGTTTTCCTGTGGCCGTAGCCACTGCCCTACCTTTGTCCATAAGGACCAGGCTTGTTGAGGGGTCGGCCGCTCTGGGTTGAACCTCCAGTTTTTCAGTCTATTCAACTGCCAGTCTGGGGCACCCCTAGGTGGAAATCGGAGCTCTGGCTTCACAGGGAGGTGGGCACTCTCCTCCGAGAGAGCATAAATCCCCCTTCCGGAAGCAGCCCAATTCTGTGAGCCCCTCTCGCACACTCCCTGGCCTGCCTAGGTTGACTAGTGAAGCATGCTGGGCGCAGAGCTCGTACCGGGTCACTCCGAAACACGGGACACCCTCCCCGCCTGAAAACTCGGCCCCGGTACGCTCCCACCTGGATGTATTGCAGGTCCTGTCCCCTACTCTTCTGGGACTTCTCCATCCTGCTGACTATGCCACTGACAAAAACTCGACACAAAGTCATAGACAGGTTTGGGGCAGCCACCGTGTAATTGATTTCCTGGCTGCAAAAATCGAAAATACAATACAGGTAAAGAGGAGCGGGAAATGACTGAACGGGCTGCCGACAAAGTTAAAAAGGCAGACCGCAGCCAGCCGCAGGAGGCTACCCGTTCCTCTAAGGACTCCAAGTCCCAGAAGCCCATGCGCGAACCAGCAGAGCACGTGCCAGGAGTGGACGTGCTCATTGGCTCCCGGCCGGAGGGTGAGGGAAACAAGGAAGTAACCTTGCCTCCGGCCGAGACAATTAACTTTATAAACTTGCGGGAGCTCGAGATATTTCTCGAGCTCCCTATACACTTTCTTACAGACTCTAGAGGGAATAAAAGCACGCGTGGAGGAGCTGGGAACTACGGCAGAAGCGCCGTTGAAAGGACTACAGAAATACCTTCGGCGATTAGGCCGTGAAGCCCCGGCCTCGATTGATTTGGCGGTACAGGTAAGCCTAAGCCTAAACTGTACCGTATATGATAAGGGGACACAGTGCGAGCCGATGCCGCGTTTAATTAGTAGCGGGTGTCAAAGCACTGTGAACCCGACAATTGAGCGTGCCACTATGACTGACTGGTCGGGGGAGGACGCGATCGTTCCGAGGCATGCGTATGACGTGGACTTCCGGAGCGAGTCGTCACTCCAGACCCCGACCGGTAAAATAAGGGGGTTACCGTTGGTTACCGGAGTGGCGGGGGAAGTGCCGATCTCCCCGGTACAGCTGAATAGTGCTGTTACCCGGAGCGTTACGGTACTAAAGACGCCGCCTTCGAATTTATACAGGACAACGGGCGTGCAAACAGCAAAGAGGCTCTCTCTTCTCCACAGAGAGCCTCACACTGTGCACAAGCCCCAGAGAAAGCAGGAGATCCCCGAAATAAAACGCGGGTCTCCTGACATGGAAAAGAAAAGGGCAGAGAGCAGCAAAGCGGGCGTTAACCCCTTCTTGGTGGAGGAAAGGGTGGAGCTAACTGAATTCCCGAGATGTTTCAGGTCTCGGGAAGAGAGGCCACCAGGAGGACGTCGGCGGTGCTACAACTGCCGGCAACCGGGCCACGTGTGGCGAAGTTGTCCCCGGAGGACAGGGGAGCGGTGGGATAGCAGATACACCGTTCCCCCAAGGTTCGCTGGGGGGTCTCGACAGCAGAACCACGGTCCGGATGACGCATCCTCCTGGAGGAGGACGCCCCTCGCGGGAATCGACGCTCCGCCCCAGTTGTTGTCACTAAGGAGGGGGGGGAACTGTGATGGACGACCGGCTTCAGACTCCGGTCGCCACCCCCAGGCCGCTAGGAGGAGCCCTCCGGACAGCATGAGGGTGCCCCTAGTCCCAGCAGGGCCTCATGGACTTTGTAGTTTCTATACACAGCCCTGCTGGATACCTTGGGGACCACCGGGAGTCGCTGTAGGGGGGCTAGTGGGCTCTTGTGTGCCCTATAACCCGGGAGTGCGTCAGCATCATGTGACCGGAAGAAACGACGTGCTCCCGGGATGAGGAGGAGGACTGTTTGCCCTGACCCGGAAGGAAATGGACTTGTGGGTTGTGCCAGGAACCACTTCCGGGTCAGGGGATATAAAAGGACTATGGGAAAGCCCAGACACTGAGCTGAGCTGGGAGGTAGGAGGGAGAAGTGTCTGGGCGAGGAGGATTGTAGTATTGAGAGAAGTATTGGTGATTTATATGAGTAGTGTGGTGTGGAGAGTGCTTTGTGCACATAATAGTAAAATAAAGAATATTTATATTTTCACCTGGTCATCAGAGTGGTACCTGAGGGTTCAAGAGGTGGACGAAGACCTTATCTGTTACAACATATATATATATATATATATATATATACATTGTCACGCACAAGCACATGGGGTTGCAGTTTAAGAACTCAGACCACATCGCAACAACTCATGCCGAGGGACAGCGGCGGCGCACTAACCTTTTTCTTCTTGTTTCATCAGCCAGAACGAGGACTCGCCGCCGTAATAAAGCCCGGAGTAAACAAAAAGACGCCATACTTCCGGGTTCCCTTCTATCCTCCAGTTCAGAGACGATAATGACTATCTCCCATCATGCATCTTGGTATTCCCAGCATTCCTGTTCAATTTCCTGCCCCCCTGTATAAATGTTCCCCGTTTTTCTTCATTCATTGTCCGATGTGACTATTTAATTTTGTACTGTGGAGACGTTACTCAATTTCTGTTACAGTAAACTGGGGCGGAAACCCCAAAAGTTTATACTGTGTGAATTTGTTTTCTTCACAACATATATACATATACTAGCAAAATACCCGCGCTTCGCAGCGGCGAAGTACTGCTTTAAAATTTTTATTAAGAAGAAAAGTAAACCTTTTTAAACTGAGGGAAAATATACCAATAATTATTTGTTAGGGATCTCTTTGTATACCACGTCGTCAGTTCGGCCCTCCGGTTGTAATATGACCAAGCTGTGCGCTGAGCTTACTCTTGATCATGCAATGTATAGTTGGCCATGTGAAAAGCAATCTTGCCTCAAATTAATGCCAACCTTTTGTAAGGTCTGTTCCTGAGACTTATTAATTGTCATTGCGAAGCAGAGCCTTACTGGAAATTGGAGGCATTTGAATTGAAATGGGTTTCATTGATAACTTCGCATCCAGCTTTTGAGAGTTTAAACATTCATAAACATCAAAGTGTCCACTACTCAAATCGTCACCTGTGAATCTAAGATGTTTAAGAGGCATTGGTGGTTGTCCAAAGGTGTAAAATATTTGGCCATTTCGGTACACTTGAAAGCGACAACCGGACAATTCAGCGGCAGCCATCAACTCATATGCAGAACCATAGATGAAGGGCTTAAGCATTTCACTCTTATAGTGCTCCTGTGTAGTATAATTATCTCCTGTACCGCCATCAGTCCACACCTTGAACCTGTCCCAGTCATTCAATACATAAGACACAATGTTCCTCCAGATATCAAGAGTGAGCCTGATATGGCCGTGCAATATGTAACACAGAGAATGGAAAAGGCAGTCGCCATCTCCAGGCATGGAAACCACTTGGTAAGTGACAGTTCACCTGATGATCACCTCGATAGACATGTTAATGGGGGTACGGTTGGAACGATAAAGGAAATGGGTACCTGAACAATGTAAACTAAGTCTAAAATACCTACACAATAACTACAGTATAATCATAATAATCGAACAATAAAACTGCGGAGAAGCCGTGGATTAAATAAAAAGGCTGCATTTATCAGCAGGGAGACGTGAATACCGTGGCGAAGCGAGGAACGGCCTTATATAGGCAGGCAGCCAACTACGTGGGAGGCGTGGGGATGGGGGACCCAACGCCACCTCACACAACGACCGAGCTGCAAGCTATGGACGTATATATGTATGTAAGTAGGATTCAGTTAGTGTTGGGAACCTGCGTACCAAATTTCTTGAAGATGGGCCCATAAGTAACAAAGACCGTTGGAAAGTTCAATATGGTGGCCGACAGTGGCGTCATACCACCGAAATAAGTATGTACATCAGTTTCGGTTAGCGCAGGGAAGCCGCCTACCAAATTTCATGAAGATGGGGCCATAAATAAGAAAGTTTAACATGGCGGACATTGTCGACCGTTATGACCGTTGCGCGTAGAATTTCGAAATGAAACCTGCTTAACTTTTGTAAGTAAGCTGTAAGGAATTAGCCTTCTACCTACACAGGAAGTTGGAGAATTAGTGATGAGTGAGTCAGTGAATCAGTGAGGGCTTTGCCTTTTATTAGTATAGATATATACTGTACGTGCATACTGTATACTGTATATACATATATACATACTGTATATATATATATATATATATATATATATATATATATATATATATATATATATATAGGAATGAAGGTCAGTAGGAACAAGACAGAATACATGTTTGTAAATGAGAGGGAGGTCAGTGGAATGATTGAGGATGCAGGGAGTAGACTTGGCAAAGGTGGATGAGTTTAAATACTTGGGATCAACAGTACAGAGTAATGGGGATTGTGAAAGAGAGTGCAGGGTGGAGAAGAGTGTCAGGAGTGATTTATGACAGACGGGTGTCAGCAAGAGTGAAAGGGAAGGTCTACAGAACTGTAGTGAGACCATCTATGTTATATGGGTTGGAGACGGCGGCACTGACCAGAAGAGATAGAGCTGGATGTAGCAGAGTTAAAGATGCTAAGATTTGCACTGGGTGTGACGAGGATGGATAGGATTAGAAATGAGTACATTAGAGGGTCAGCTCAAGTTGGACGGTTGGGAGACAAAGTTAGAGAGGTGAGATTGCATTGGTTTGGACATGTGCAGATGAGAGATGCTGAGTATATTGGGAGAAGGATGCTAAGAATAGAGCTGCCAGGGAAGAGGAAAAGAGGAAGGCCTAAGTGAAGGTTTATGGATGTGGTGAGAGATTACATGGAGGTAATGGGTGTAACAGAACAAGATGCAGAGGCAGAAAGATATGGAAGAAGATGATCCGCTGTGGCAACCCCTAACGGGAGCAGCTGAAAGAAGAAGAAGAAGATATACATACCATATATATATATATATATATATATATATATATATATATATATATATATATATATAGTAAAAAATAAACAGACACAGCATAAAGATTTGGGGTTTTCTGGCCCCATATAGTTTAAAGTTTTGCAAATAGGTCAGTGTTTTCATTCACATGTACAACAGACAGTTTATAATGGTTGATGGGGACATTTTATGGAGTGTGACCGGAAAGACACAGATGGAATGCTGGGAAGGAACCGAGGTGATGTATGGGAGTCATAACGTCATCAGGAGTGGACCGGAGGGAAGTAAGGAATGCGGAAGTGTTAGTGCGTGGCTAGGGAGTCTGGGCGTATTCATGACGGTGTTGTTTCTTTCTTTCTGCAGGAAAAAAAGAGAGACAGGTTAGTACTCCGTTTTGCCCCCCTGGCATGATATTCTACCCTGCACGATGGGTCTTTACGCGGTTCCCTATGTGTAAGTGCATGACAATATATATATGTATTTTGTACACATGACAAAACTGCTGCTATTAATGCATTTTATTTAAGCAGTGGTGCCCTTTTTATTTGTTAATGTCAACATTCTCCTGTTTTTGTGATTTTGAGCCACCATAGTAAGACGCTGAAAGTAACCAACATAAGACAAACAGGTTGATGTGATTTTCTCAAGATCACTGCAATTCTGTCAATTTGTCTGCCTACTGCTGTTTATTAACAGAAGGCAAGTGAGGCCTGCCACTCACAGCAAGCAGACAGTGCATCAGTATTTGTTTGTTATCTGGTAAAGATTACTTTTCTCATTACAGCTGCACCCCCAGGAGTGTGCCAATGTATCTTCACTCCATTTGGATGCTGTCATTGAACCAATATTCTTAGATTGCTATTTTGTAAATGGATAGTGACCTCTATACCACAGGAGCCACAGGTATCAAAATGTTATTAGCACACAAATCTCACAGAAGAGAGTTGCATAATCAGAAAGCATGAAGTTATTACACAACTACAAAGCCTACAGTTCCCATATCTGTCTAATATAGTGGCTTGTTTCCTCACCAGTACTATCATGGAACTGTCCCTTCTCAGTTCTCTTCTTTCCTTACCACTCACACAATACTGGTCTCTTCCTCCTATCAGTCACTCTGTCACCTAAGTCTCTTGTTGACTCCAGACTCACAAGTAGTATCCTTGGCCCATTAAATCGTTTGACTGAACTGGCTAATGTGTAACCTAAGCTCAGGAGTGCAGAGCTCATACACATTCATTGGAGGAAGGCTTTAGCTGAATAAAAGTAAAAACATGAACAGGTGTTTATTTATTTATCCAATTAAATTTTCTGAAGTATTTGCCATCTTGACATACTCAAGGCTTTGATAAACAAGTTTCATAATCAAAGTAATCTCATTTGGTCAGTGTGCATTTTTGCAGTACTTATTCACATATACAGGAACTATTCCTTTTAGTTTGTGTGTTTTGGAACAAATAAAAAGCTACATATGATCCTGATCTCTCTGCTACTTCCCTGTTAATTGTACTGGAGTTTTTGCTGAAAATAAAAATCTGAAACCGTTTTGAATCGCTGTGTGTGAAGTTGATAAAATCTGTTACAGAACAGACAGGGTTTCATACCTGGCTCAGATGTCTTTTCTTTTTCTATAGTCTGTTGTTTCTTTCAAATAATATTTTACTTTGGAGTTTTGGTTTATGAATATTATTTTTTTTTATATTATTGAATTAAATATTACAATATAATTACTTTGTCAGGCATGAGTTTCTTATTTTCCTTGTGTTTTATATATTGGGCCCAAGCTACAAGTACTTCAGCCGTGGGACTGCCTGTATTTAAGGGAGTAGCAGGCTATAAGGCCAGTGTCCCGGGAAATATCTGAAGATTTCTCACAGAGTGCCATTTACTCCCTGTCCTCTGTAAATTTCTATTTAGTTCTTTCTCCTTCTTGCAGGTTGCTGTATTAGTTTACTTAGCCCTGTGCCATCCCGGTGGTGCTCTTGCCTCCAGTAACCTTCATAATAAATACTTTGTATAAATATACATGTCATTTAGAGTGATTTAGATGTTTAACATACTGAATAGTTTGCGATTATCAAAGACATTTCACTACTGATTAAATGTTTGTGATGCATCATCTATTGGAATAACAAATGCAATGCATTTTGTTACTAAAATTGTTTTGCAATAACAGAGAAATAGTAACCAGACGAACACACAGACACTTATCCTTTTAATAAGGTAAATGTAGACTTTGCACATTCTCAAAGGGTCTGAATGGGTTTCCTCTATGTACACTGGATTTCCATCCACTACCCCTTACTTAACTGGTAACATAGAAATGAAAAGGTGTAGGAGTGTGTGTGAATGTATTGCAAAGCACTGGATGTTTGTTTCTGTCTTGTGAACATCGCTGCCAGGATAGGCTCCATTTCCCTGTGGCTCAGATTTGGATTAAGCAGGCCTGAGAATGTTCATTTACTGTTAATGGGGTTATTAGGCTTTATCAAGTATGGAGTGTGAATATCTGCTGTAGGGTATGGTCCTTTCTTCAGCTCTTTGTTGTTGGAGACATTCTGTATCTACCACTCTGTAATCCAATACAGGATTTTAGAAATGTGCTAAGTGGAAATAAATATGTGCCAGAATTTTTTTTGCATTTACTAATCGATTATACACTTACATACATTATTATAATTTTCCTCCAGATCTGAGTTATAATGCCAAAACTCATCTAATCCTACTCTAAACACCTGTGCCAATTGCTTACTGGTCTAATATATTTAAAGGTGTCTTGACAAAATGCCAATTTCCAGCCTCAGATATTCACTGTTGGCACATGTGGGCAAATTTTTTATCTTATTTACTGCTTATGGAAAAACACATGTTTTACATTAGTACACTTACTTAGAGTAAGTGCAGAATTGTCTTTAAAGGGAGAATATGAATTTGCCTACATCAGTTCTGTGCTTGTGTCAGTACTTGAGAGCAAGAGCATCAAGAACAGAGAGTGACCAGCAAGATAAATGCAAAGAATATGTATTCGGCACTTTATTTTATTGCACCTATTCTTAACCTGGTAAACCTGACTTTTAAAAATATAATGTTTTATTAATATGGAATTGAAAATGAAAAGTAACTGTAAACTAATATTTTGCACCTTACAAAGACATTAGATCATTTGACATTTCCACATCCTGACTTCAGCAAAATTAAAGTAGTATGTGAAACTGGTAGACCACCATCTGGTGGGCAAGTAAAGTAAGGCAGATACTTTGAGAAAATGCAGTCAAAATTCAGAACTGAAGAATTTACAATTACTCCCATGCAAATTCTTTAAACATTCTTCTTTACTCTGCAACTAATACCTTAAAATAAGTTATTCCAATAATTTATGTGAAGTACTCGTTTAAGAATTTCTGCTTCTACAGGTTTAGTATAATTGTTTTTTTTTATCACTCTTTTATCTTGATTACCATTTAAACTCTATTTTCAAGGAGCTCGGAAAAGCTCTTAAGCAGAATTCACATTTTGGAGATATCTTAGAAAAACATGCATACTTCAGAGTGATTATGAATTCCCAGAAATATGAATAAGAAAAACTAAAAAATGCCACTGCATTTTAAAAATGACTTTACTTTTATGTTTAATCATTACTACATTATTGTTTGTGTTCTTATTTGCTTTTGTACATGCAAAGGATGTTTTTTTTTCTTATAACACATTGTTGTTATTTGATTTATAAACTTTATGATAGTTTCACTTTGGAAGGCAATACATACAATAAAAATTGATAGGGGCATTGATTAAAGGAGTTTAGCTAAAGGTAAGAGAAGGTGTTTGTAACAAAAACACACTCCATCCTCAGCAGAAAAAATGACCATTCCTAAGTATAGACTTTCAAAATTAAAATAATTAAGGCAGACTGAAAGTTTATGTGGAATAGATCTCAACAGACGTGAACATTCCAGCAAGAAAATGCCTGGTCCTTTTTGTCAAAGAATTCAGTTTCCACTGACCTCAAAAAAATTATCAGAGCCTAAATTAATGCTTAAGAGGGTGACATTTATGAATATATAATGAATGACCAGGCAGTCTGTCAGTGAAAAAGGTTGAAAATGCAACATGATATTTACTCAAGACCTCTGCTTCGGAGAAATGCCAGTCAATACATGTTCATTAGTACGTCCTTTGCAGTGGAAGAGCAAAAATAGGTCTCCTTCATTTTTCTATTTCTTGGGGGTAAGTGCTGGTGTTGCCCCCTGTCAGGCTGTCTGCCTAGAAGCTGACCATATCTAATAAGAAAGGCAAGTTTCTAGGAAAGGCTGTGGCATTTTAAAGTCACCTGTTACTATAGTAACAGTAAATGCCACTTTGCTACTTGCTTTTTTATTTATGTACATTTATAAACTAACAGCACTGAGACTAGGATGTGCTATGTAAACAGCCTGCTGGTATGTTAGAGTAGGCCATGACAGGCAGATGTCCATTCTATGCAGGCATGTAACACAAAATAGGAAATAAAAAAAAGAAAATAACTAACTGTATATAAAGAGCAAATATAAATAATTTATATCTGGAAGCAAAAAAAAGAAAAGAAATAGCTAACTGTATATAAAGAGCAGGTATAAATAAACTAGTCAAAAAAATTAAAGGAACACTTTTTAATCAGAGTATAGCATCAAGTCAATGAAACTTCTGGGATATTGATCTGGCCAGTTAAGTAGCAGAGAGGGTTGTTAATCAGTTTCAGCTGCTTTGGTGTTAATGAAATTAACAACAGGTGCACTAGAGGGGCAACAATGAGATGACCCCGAAAACAGGAATGATTTTACAGGTGGAGGCCACTGACATTTTTCCCTCCTCATCTTTTCTGACTGTTTTTCACTAGTTTTGCATTTGGCTATGGTCAGTGTCACTACTGATGGCATCAGGACATACCTGTACCCTACAGAGGTTGCACAGGTAGTCCAACTTCTCCAGGATGGCACATCAATTCATGTCATTGCCAGAAGGTTTGTTGTGTCTCTCAGCATAGTCTTAAGGGCATGGAGGAGACTACAGGAGACAGGCAGTTACTCTAGGAGAGCTGGACAGGGCCGTAGAAGGTCCTTAACCCATCAGCAGGACCGGTATCTGCTCCTTTGGGCAAGGAGGAACAGGATGAGCACGGGCAGAGTCCTACAAAATGACCTCCAGCAGTACACTGGTGTGAATGTCTCTGACCAAACAATCAGAAACAGACTTCATGAGGGTGGCCTGAGGGATCGACGTCCTCTTGTGGGCCCTGTGCTCACTGCCCAGCACCGTGGAGCTCGATTGGCATTTGCTATAGAATACCGAAATTGGCAGGTCCACCACTGGCGCCCTGTGATTTTCACAGATGAGAGCAGGTTCACCCTGAGCACATGTGACAGATGTGAAAGGGTCTGGAGAAGCTGTGGAGAAAGTTATGATGCCTGTAACATTGTTCAGAATAACCGCTTTGGTGGTGGGTCAGTGATGGTCTGGGGAGGCATATCCATGGAGGGACGCACAAACCTCTACAAGCTTAGGTATCAGAATGAAATCCTTGAACCTATTGTCAGACCCTATGCTGGTGCAGTGGGACCTGGGTTCCTCCTGGTGCACAACAATGCCCGGCCTCATGTGGCGAGAGTATGCAGGCAGTTCCTGGAGGATGAAGGAATTGATACCACTGACTTGCCCCCACGCTTGCCTGACCTAAATCCAATAGAACACCTCTGGGACATAATGTTTCTGGTCCATCCGATGCACCTCAGACTGTCCAGATGCTCAGTGATGCCCTGGTCCAGATCTGGGAGGAAATCCTCCAGGACACCATCCGTTGCATCATTAGGAGCATGCCCCGACATTGTCAGGTATGCATACAAGCATGTGGGGGCAATGCAAACTACTGAGTACGATTTTGAGTTGCTGCAATGAAATTTCGACAAATTAACTAGCCTGCCACATCATTTTTTCACTTTGATTTTTGGGGTGTCTTTGAATTCAGCCCTCTGTAGGCTGATCATTTTAATTCCCATCAAACGATGTGGCATCCTAACACATTACCCAGTCAATAACAGTATAGATATCCAGCAGGATTTTTTTCCCATTGAGATTTGATGTGTTTTCATAGTGTTCCTTTTATTTTATTGCCCAATTTATTTTCTATCTATCTTTCTATCTATCTATCTAGAGTGATCAATTAATGTATGAATTAAATACAGATGTCTGAAGTGATGCTGTTGCAATTTATTATATTTGGCCGCTGTCTGTCATTTATCTTATGGATTCCATTATGCATATTTGTGGCTGGCATTCCTGTATGTAGCCAGCATTGAAGTCAAGATTTGTTACAGTGTAAAGGTAAATACAGGTGCTGTTTAATTCCAAGATGCTGTGCCTGACCCATCTACCAAGTTTTATTAGCTAATCAAGGTTTTATTGAGCAATCAGCACCTCAATTAAACCTGAAATAAAAAGCATGCACTAGGCCTTAGTAATCATTACACACACACACACTCATATATGTGTGTGAGTGAAAAGGGTAGGATGTCAGAGGCTAATCAGATTCTATAAAATTTATTTATAGAAGGTAACCAATAATTTAAAAAATTGGCTTCAGAAATTGATGGAATGTAAATAAAAATGTGTGAAAATAACTCTATAAATTAATTTGCTCAAAGTCATGTAATAATCTGGAAGCTGGAACTTGGATTTACAGTGCTGTAGTGTAAAGTGATTTGTTTTAGCCACTTAATTTTCAGACTAGCTTTACCCAATTTAGGTTTACATGGACCTGAATCTTGTTCTAATGGTGTTGGGTGTAAAGCTAAAACTCCACCTTGATAGAGCATCAGTCTACAAGGTACCAAATAACAAAATATCTGTGATTTTTGGATTTTGGTGAACACAGAGATTATACACAGATAACATGGAAATGGAGAAAATGTGCAAATTTCACACTGACAGATTTCAACCCAGTTTCTAGCAACTTTGAAGCAGTAGGGTTAAGAACGACAGTACAGACCATCCACAATATACTATTGATTTTCATTGTTTTAAGTGTTTAAATAAGGACATAGAAGAATGTATATTACAAGACATATGGTGCTAAAAGGTTTGTAGACATATGTTATGACTTGGCTTTAGAATGTTTAGTGTTAGAAACACTCTGTCTTCTGAATAAAGTTTAGGTAATATTAGGAGACATTTTAAGATGTGATACTTTAAAATTTTTTCTTTTTTTGGGTCTACTTTCATTTACTTTGAACAGGCAATTCCCAAGCCAGCCGAAAGACTCAGTCGTACTTTTGCTATTCAGAGACTACCACATTTTCCATGAGCTGGACACTAGAATCAATGACCATATAAAAAAAAATTTCCTTACTTTAACATTCATGATGATGCACTTCTATTTTAGACTTAACAATGAAATGACAAGGTATCCTTTTTCCACCTCAGCTGGTTGTTTCTGTATGTGATAGGGATCTAGCCTATACTGCATGCTGCAAATGCCTGGAAATCTTGACCATTTCCATTTTAATACAAAGAGTACAATAATTTCCAGATAATTAAAGATTTATCACTTAACATGAGTGTTGAAAACGTTTTACAAAAGGAGAGTCACACTCTAAAAACATTTCCTTAACTGTGTGCTTATCAAACATTTTTTGAAAATACTTCATATCCATTAAATAACCATATTATCAGATTACAAAGGTACTAATTTATTTGAAATGTCAATCCATACCATCTATATAATTAATCTATAGCATAATGACTGATACATAATGATGAAGAATACTGTGAAGGCATAAACATTTACATTAACTTAGTTGGGGTTTTGATTTTTTTTGTTCATGGTAGTATCCTTTACATTAAAAAATAAGAATTTACACAAATGAAGATAGCAACCTCAAAATACATTTTACTATATATTTCACAATAGGCCTTGACTATATCATAAGTTTTATAATCATGTAGAGTTTCCCCATACTGCTGGAACTATGTTTCTGGAAATGTGCTTGATTTAAAAACATCCTGTGGCATTTTGTGGTTATATTAAAGTTTCCTGATTTTCTACGCTTAAATGCTGCAAATTTATGGTAGTCATTACACAAAACAATATTTAAAATTTGTTTATAATTTCTCTTCTGTCTTTCCTTAGTGGTCAGTTAATTATGTTATTCTTTCTGCCGTTACAAAATTTGAAGGGCCACACTTGGTTGCCATTACCTCAGTTTACTTTGTTTTGCACTGTGCTGGTTGCCATCCTGAGTATGCATGTATTGGTGTTTTCACGACCAAACTTAGGTTAAATAGTTGTCAAAACATCTGCAGATGTGCACTGACGAACCCACTTGCGCATTGTCTCTTTTTAATTGTGTACTTTTTTGTGACATTTTGGCTTCTGATTTCACATTACCTTTTGAATTTCTTGCTGCTTATGGTGTCATGGTATTATTAATTTCCTTTTTTGCAGTAGGTAATTGGCACAGTTGATATCAAATTCCATCTAAGTAGGGTATGAGATTACCTATAAGCGGAAGACTAGGTTCTTGTGTGTTCAGTATATAGGCAAATGCTGGGACAGTGACAACACTGTCTTTCATTCATTTCTACTATGTATAAAGCAATTTCCGCTTTCATGCCTCAAAACTATTTAATCAACTTGTTGCTGTGACATGATCTGGCCACAGGAACTTTCACCACATCCTTCAGGAGGATAGAAAGTCCATTTCTGCTTTGTCTACCCTTCCCCTTTTATTCCAAACCAGATTGACAATTATCAGCATGACCTTGTACATCAGAAACACTTATTAGCTCTGTGTTTTCTTCTTCTACCCTACTTCATAAACATTGGCCTACTGTTAAATCCCTTATTTCTCCATTGTACAGGGAATAATAAAAGATCATACATAAAGCATTCTAATTAGATCTGTGACAGGTTGAAAAGGAGTGTCTCTCACTCTAAATTTAAATCATATTGTCCCAGACACATATATAGTGACTAGTTGGATAGAACACAAGGATTCAAAAAGGAATATTGGGGCACCAACCAAGCGACCCCATTTAATTGCCAAAAAAAACAAAAGGGTGCACAGAGAATGTAAACAATTTGGCAGCAGTCAGCCTCAAACAAATGAGTAAATAACGCTCCCTTACATGGGAGCTCTGTCCTCTGTGAGGTCTGGATACAAATGAAACGCCACCTTCCAGGTATAGAGTGTTTTCATGGAGACCAAAGACAAGTGGTCATGGGCATTGTTATGGTGTCCTACTTGGGCATCTCTTAGGAATTGCAGGTGAAAGAGAATGGACAGCTAGTGACAGTGTGCCCTCTTGTTTCAGAGTAGTATTGTTTACCTCAGCACAGCCAGGAAGGCGATCCCCAGGCACACAAGCATGAGAACCATACACTCTTGTTTTTTGTGCCTTCAAAATAATATACCATTATCAAATCTGATTAATCCAATTTATGAACATGATGGGAAAATTCTGTCCCAAAAACACTGAATAAAATGCAGAAACCAATCCAAGACAGTCCATTTCATGGCGTACTCACTCACACAGGGTCAAATTAGACATCAATTATCTTAAACTGTGAGTGCTTTAAAACAGGAAACAGTATATCAAACCATATCTGGAGAAATAAAACATACTCAGAGACTAGAAAAACATGCAAACTCTACACAAATTATTATTAATGACGATTAATTCTGTCAATTGTTTACAGTTATTTATTACAAAAGACATCTCCAAAAAGCTAACAGTTGCATTAAGAGTATGAGAAATATACTATCAATGTGATCTGAGGAGTTACTGTAAATACTTCAGAAAGCTGTTACATTGAAATTGAAGGAAGCTAAGGTAATTGCTCAGGACATTTAAATGGCAGTTAACTATAATCACTGGGGAAAGTCTTGTCTCTCTAAATCAGGCATGTCAAACTCATTACCATTGGTGGGCCGCTTCGACTGCCATTCGTGCGTCAGCGGGCCACACTGTAACAAATACTATTATACAAAGTTACTGTAGCTTTCTTTCCAATACTGAAAACTTTAAAAAATGTAACACTTAAAGTTTAAAATTTAAAGAAAAGCAATTTATTTCCATACAATCTCCATACAACAACGTACAATTAGAGTCTTAGCCTCTTAGCTAGGTCCTTATATTATTATATTATATTCATTATATTATATTCATTACTTACATAGGAGTCTTACAGTGTGAGATCTATTTCTTTTGTCCTGACACTTGGCATCTCTTGTTAGTAACCAGTTCGTCAATATCAGGCTTGAAATCTTGTGCATCTGCAACTTTTATGGATGAAAGGTGCTCGACGGTAAGTCTTGAGGGATGTGGGGTTTTGGTAGCTTTCATTAACGAAAACAATTGCTCATAAAGGTAAGTGCTTCTGAACATAGACAGTACTCTCGATGCCAACTTACGGATCTGCACATACGAGGGTGGCATGTAAGCATACAAGCCTGGCACACCAACTTCATTGTAGTTTGCCTTCAGAATAGAATCTGACTGCAGTTCAATCAATTCCATTTGGATATTCTCAGGCGCATTCTCAATGTTGTAAGAGTATGATGACGTAAACAGCGCAAAGTCCTGTTCGTGTGAATTGAAATTACAAAAACGCTCACTGAATTCATTGCTCAGTAATTCAAGTTGGAAAACAAATCCTCCAAAAATCAAATTTTACTTTACTAAGTTTACTTCAAAGTTTATAAAGTAAAATATGCAAAAAGCCCCCTGACCTACACTAATTTTACAAACTCAAAATCACAAAAATTTGTTAATAAACAACTCACCAACTTCTCGCGTCAACTTCAGATCTTCAGCTGTAGTCTGCACTAACTGTTTGCTACAATACTAGCACAAAATTACATAAAACTAGAGCAAAAAAACGTGAAAATATGCGAGCTATTACTACTTGTGATGGTCAGTTCTGCCCAGTGGCCAGTCTCAGCAGCCCAGCCAGTAGTGTAGCCTTCCAGGGTCGGCTCTAGGCTCGTGGTGGCCCTGGACAGAGAAAGAATCGGTGGCCCCTTCACCCACCAATGTCAATATGGTATCTTATGCACGGCGGATGGCCACATCCGTTGCGGACACTGCACAGCCGCCTCATGCTCATGACACACTTCTATATGCGCATGTCCGTAACTTGAAAACCAAGTGGCGGCCCATGATATTCTCATTATGGCAGAACGTTATAATACTACATATAGCTTACTGCTCCGACTCGAGCGACATTAGTAAATACAGCGTACTAAATAACAAGAAACACAATGTTTTTCGGCCACATTGCCATCAGCTGTGTCGTTATTTTCTCTTTGTTTTATATTCAATATATATTGGCGTGGCGGCCCTGTGCAGGTGCACAGTTTGCACATGCCTAAGGCCACCCCTGCTGCCAGGCTGGTGCAGCCTAGCACATCAGTTGTGACATTGTGGCTCATTAACTTTGGACAAGGCTCATGGCTATACCAGCAGATGACGTTTTTCAGTACCGTAATGCCATGGGAAAATGCACTTTTGTCAGAAGGCAGAAGTAAGAAAAGTCAGTAAGTAACGGCAAAGATGCAGAATGATTCAATCACAAATGATAGTAATCATTTTGTACAAGTTTAGTGTTAACTTGGATCTGTCATGCGGGCTGCACAGATTTCTGTTGCAGGCCGCATGCGGCCCGGGGGCCGCGTGTTTGACATGCCTGCTCTAAATAATCTTTGATTTCATCTCATCATCTGAAATCGCTTCTCCTGGTGAGTTTTGCAGTAAGCAACATGCCAAGCAGGTCAGCCAAGACTTTCATGACTCTAGGGACAGATTCCAGCTTTTTCTGGGGAATTCCCAAGTATTCCCAAGCCAGCCAAGAGACATAATCTCTCCAACATGTGCTGTATCTGCCACAGGGTCTCCACCCACTGGGACATGCCATACTACATGCCCAAACCACCTCAGCTGGGTCATCTAGATCTGAAGGATCAATAATTGTACTCTAAAGTTCTCCAGAATTGCTGAGCTTCTCAGACTGTCACAAAGTCCAAGTCACAAGTCCAGCTCAGTGGAACTGCAAAGAAACCGCTTTTCTGCCCCTTTTACTCACAGTCTTATTCTTTTAGTTATTACCCACATCTCATAACTATATGTGAAGATAAGGAATGTAAATCGACTAGTAAAACGCAGCATTTGTTTTTAGACTCAGCTCTCACTTTACCACCATGAACCAGTACAGTGTCCACAGAACAGTTTCTGTCACTCCAATCACTTTTAAGTCTCACATTCCCTTCTTCCATCACTTGTGAGCAAAATCCTGAGATTCATGAAATTCTCAACTAAGAGCAGTTTTACATCTTTACCTGGAGAGAGTAATCCACTTTTTTCCAAGAGAGGACCATGACCTCAGACTAGAAGCTGCTGATACTCATTGCTGCCACTTCAAATTCAGCAGCTAGTCACTTGAGAGTGGCTGAAGATCACTGTCAGATGAGACAATGAGGAAAACATCATCTGCATAAAGTAATGATACTACCCATAGCCTCCCCAACTGGACAACCTCCCATCCTTGCCTATGCCTTGATATCGCGGCAATGAAAATCACAAACGAGAGGTGACAAAACACAGCCTTGACAGAGTCCGACCTACATAGTGAACGAATTTCACTTAATGAAAAGTATTCAGGCACAGCACTCACCATTTTCATATAGGGAACAAAGAGAGGCCCTTTATCTCCATATTCCTGCAGCACCTCCAACAATGCATCCAGAGAAACATGGTCATATGCATTTTTCAAATCTACAAAACATATGTAAGCTAGGTTATCATATGCCCACACACCCTCTAGCAACTGAACCAGGGAGAAGAGCTGGTCTACTGTTGCAAGGCCAGGATGGAATCCACATTGTTCCCCCTATAACTTAGGCTCAACCATAAGATTAAGTCTCGCCCATCACACCCTGGGATAGACCTTACCTGGGAAGCTGTGTAAGGTGTGTGATTCCTCTGTAGTTGGCACACACCCACTGGTCACCTCTCTCAAATATGAGGACTACCAAACCAGTTTCAATGCAACATTGAAAAATTGAATAAACATGTTATTCACACTATCCTAACAATATCAACATTTCTTGCTGGATATAATCTACTTCAGAAGTATTACTACCATGGAGTCCTCTAAACACCATAGTGACTTCAACAACAATGATGGGATTCCTCCCACATGACGTGTTCTGATAGGAGGGAATGCCCACCAGGTTGAGAAATTTCTTAAAGTGTTCCTTCCACCAATTAAAAGTTTCCCCAGAAGTGGTTAGCACCTCTCCATCCCTTCTTAGGACAGTCTGGACCAGGTCATGACTTCTTCAGAGATGTCAAACAGTTTTCCAGAACAGCCTAAACGCCATCTGATAAGTCTTTCTCAGTGGCCTCTCCAGATTCATCTTATTCACGAACTTTTGCTTCCGCACCCTCCCTAATGAGTCAGTAGATCCTATAGACAGGATTTCCCTGAAGGCAACCTTCTTTAGTCTGACAGCATCCGTGTTCCCTGGTGTCCACAACTGGGTCTAGAAATTGACGCCATGAGATGCCCCAACTTCCTTAAAAATAGCTTTCTTTACCTGATGATTCGGGCAACCCACATGTTTCTGAGCCCAGCCAGTTTAACAATGTGGTGCTATCTTCTGGACTGACCACCTACAAGATGAAGGGTGAGGATCAGATGTAATGACAGTTTAATGTCAGGTTGGGAGCATACACTAATACAGGGTGATGCCACACCCACCACGTGAATAACCACCTCAGGATCCCAGATTAGGACACAAGCACAACCGTACAATCGGTGATACCTCAGCACCACACCAGTGTGAATGGAGTGGAACAGTGTGAGATTTTTTACAGTGGCTGGAGTGCCAATCCTATTACCAACCCCTGAGTTTTCCCTACAAGTTAGAGGACCTGTTTGCAGGGTTGGATGCAAGTTAATGTCATACCCAGGATGGAGCAATTGCAGGTTAAGAGCCTTGCTCAATGGCCCAACAGATTGGAATAATTTCTGGCATTTATGAGATTCGAACCGGCAACCTTGCTGATGCATATCCATAACCTCAGAGCCACCACCCGCCTAGTCTGCCAGTGTCAGGCATAGACAGAAAAGACCTAAATGGACTAGATGCTTTCAATGGACTTCACTGCAAAAAATGCATATGCAAAAACTAGACTTTAAATGGGAGTTGTTTCGCTTGTGGGCGGCACGGTGGCGCAGTGGGTAGTGCTGCTGCCTCCCTGCATGGAGTTTGCATGTTCTCCCCGTGTCTGCGCGGGTTTCCTCCGGGCGCTCCAGTTTCCTCCCACAGTCCAAAGACATGCAGGCTAGGTGGATTGGCGATTCTAAATTGGCCCTAGTGTGTGCTTGGTGTGTTTGTGTGTGTCCTGCAGTGGGTTGGCACCCTGCCCAGGATTGGTTCCTGCCTTGTGCCCTGTGTTGGCTGGGATTGGCTCCAGCAGACCCCCGTGACCCTGTGTTCGGATTCAGCGGGTTAAAAAATGGATGGATGGATGGATGTTTTGCTTGTATTTAGAAAAAAACTCTGCCAAAAGGGTAAACAAAATTGGCTTGATAAGATTTCTTAAAGTAAGCTAAATAATCATAAATACACATTTTTGAATAAGCAAATGATTCTTAAAATAAGGAAAAATAGATTTAATATCATGATTTAAATACTTTTCACTTGGCTTAGATTTTTTTGAAGTTTAGAATACATTTTGGGTTGGTAAAATAAATTTGTTAATAAATTTTGCCCAATGTACAAATAGTCCTTTACAACTGACGTGGTCAGTTCAGTATATTTACTTCTTATTTACTATTAGTAATAATATTTGTAATATGTTTGTGTTTTTTTTTTATTAAAAATAGTGTACTTGCTTAAGAGGTGAAAAACAATAATAATAAGTAAATAAGAAAATCTAAGGCATTTATAATCCATCTTCATAATAAAAAGTTTATCTAGCTAAAATTATTATTGCTGGGGCCCTGATATTATTCATCCCCAAGTGCTTACTGGTGTTGTTTATTTTGTTTGCGGGTGGAAAAAAATGAAAACCAAGGGAAAACACTATCAGATGCAAATGTCATGAAAAGAGAGGTTATGAGACAAAGAGGGATTAACACATGTTCTAGTGCCAAAAACAGACTTGTAATGTATTCAGTGAAAATAGTACCATCTCACAAACATAACTGAGAATATATCATCTCCTTATTGTGCTTAATGCAAAAAGAAAAAAGTGCTCTTTTTAAAGGCTAACTTTGATTTAAACAACTCAGGATCCAGATTAGGACCCAAGTGCAGCCATACCTTAGCATCACACTAGTTCAGATGGAGTGGAACAGTGTCAGGTTTTTTACAGTGGCTGGAGTGCCAATTCTGCCACCAACCCCCAGGTTTTCCCTGCAGGTTGGAGGGCCTACATGCAGATTAATGTCATACCCAGGAAGGAGCAATTGCAGGTTAAGGGCCTTGCTCAAGGACCCAACAGAGCAGAGTGCCTTTGGCATTTATGGGATTTGAACTGGCAACCTTCTGATTGCCAGTGTAGATCCCTAGCCTCAGAGCCACCACTATGCCAGCTGAAGAAAGGAGCAAAATGATTTCATCCTGTTTCTTTTACAAAAAATAACATTATCCCAAGTTCTGATCATTGTTTTCTATTTATCTTATATAATCGTCAAGATATATCCAAAATTGGCAGATGGACCCCTGTACAATTGAATGTAAAGGTTCCAAACTAATTCTTTTAGAGCGATGCTATAGGGAAACTACTTTTTATTCCTAAAAAAACCATCCGCAGAAAGGTTCCAGAAACATTTATTCATTTAGATGCGTAACAGGTTATGTTAGTGAAATACCAATGGGTTCATAACTTCTAGGGACTTTTGCTGCATACAATAAGGCTAAGATCAGATTTTCTTGATCTGTTATTATCTTGCTAGGTAGCCGACTAGACATTAAAGATTTCTGTTTTATCTGCTTATTAAGATCCTATTCAAAGCCAACAAGCCAAAAATTTTCATATTTAAACAGCCTTTCCCACATTGAAACGGTTCTTTGTCAAGCAATGGTTCTACAACAAACCACACAACCCAGTAAAATGCCTTTAAAGAACCAGTATTTTTAAGTGTGTAAGAAGAGCATGCCTGTAAAGAGACACAAAAGTTTTACAACAGTAAGCAGAACATTCTCATACAATCTCAACAGTCTTGCAGGTTTATATAGTTAAGCAGTACATAAATTAGTCTGAAGATTTGGAACAAACACACTTTTAGAAGAATTTTTGGGAATTTTCAGTAAGTTAGTGTAGACAAGCTTACAAAGAAGTAATGTGGTTTAAGGCTGTAAACTTAGCCAAAAATGAACTGATACATTCAGCTGTAGTCAGCCTTCTAGTTGACACATATACAGTATGTTTCTACTTTAAATGATTTTTCATATTCATACTATTATTGTTAATACTTTTACTTATTTCTTGCGCTGCCTTTGCAAAACATGAAGTACTAATGACTCGTATGCAAACTCAAACTTACAGAACACTAGAATAAACAGTTCTTCGTGGAAACAAGATTCTCTGTGCTCACATAATGACTTAATCAAAGAGAAAACAGAGCCAGGAACACTTCTCACTACTTATAATGAATGTAACAATCTGGGACAAAAAGCTTATGATCACTCATACAGCTTAATCTCAGTCATTAATATTTCATTTTCCCAACTATTCATCTAACCCTAACTAGGTTGACGTTAGCTACTTATTCCCAGATGCAATACGTATTTAACTGGCTACTAATTTACAGACACTTATTTAGCTCTCTTTTTTTATATTTTTTATATTAAATTGAGGCATTATGAGTTTGTATGTGTTTCAAAAATTAATGTGCACTAAAACTTTTATTATAGTGAGCTTTATGAATTTCCACCTAATTGCAGTTTCTAATTTAGCAATTGTTTTATTACAAGAAAATGTACAGTATTTAGAAATGAGTCTGGGTGTTTATTGGGTAGTTACTACACAGTATGTTAACAAACAGCATGCAGCAAATGCTTAAAGCAAAGCACAAGAAGTGAGGCCTATAAGAATATTCTTAGCTGATGAAAACTGACCACGTTAAAAATTTGTGGCCAATAGGAAACTTGTGCAGGGCCTATGTTGACACTTTGCAGCATGGGATGCCAGTTGAGTATTTCTAGCAGGAGCAGGTAGCAAACAATAAAAAACATCACATTAAAATAAGTTTGTCTTTTTTTCCTTTTATAGTTGCTGCACTATTTTGTATACAGTAGGTGACCTGATCTTTTTTTAAACTAAGCCTCGCTGTTTTAGGCAATATTTTTCAAGTCAGCAGAAAACGAATGTACTGTGTGTGAAAACACATGTTGTTTGAGATAAATGAGCATTGCTGACACTCAAAAGACACTTTTGAAAACACTCTCTTCTGTTTCCTTTTCTGGTGTCCTTTTGGTGGTGGCGCAAGCACCGTGATGTTCCAACAATGATGGATTAAAAGCCAGAAGTCTGTATGACCATCAGCATCAAGTGACTCTGTGAGAACCCTAACTACAAAGAGGACTATTTCATTTATGTTAGGTAGAATGCCCAGAGGGGACTGGGCGGTCTCGTGGCCTGGAACCCCTGCAGATTTTATTTTTTTCTCCAGCAGTCTGGAGTTTTTTTTTTGTTTTTTCTGTCCACCCTGGCCATCAGACCTTACTTCTTTTCTATGTTAACTAATGTTGTCTTATTTTAATTTCTTATTTTGTCTTTTATTTTTCTTTTCTTCATTATGTAAAGCACTTTGAGCTACTTTTTGTATGAAAATGTGCTATATAAATAAATGTTGTTGTTGTTGTTTAAAATGGTGATTTAAAATTGTTATAAAAAGAAAATCAGACATTTTAAATACTGGATAGCATGTCTCAAGCAATATAATGCTGAAATTAATGTGAGAAAAAAAAAAACTTTGAATAGGACTCTTTAAAAATACATTTCAATTTTATTCAAACAGAGACATTCTGTCTGACAAGTCCTAATGCGGTTACAGTGCTTAGTCTGGTTCAAGACTCTGGCAGCAGCATTCTTAATCTGTAGTAACCTCCTGATACATCCCACAGAAATAAAATGTACATTTCAGCCATCCCGGCAATAAGTAATAAAATCATGACAAAGTATTTCAGCATCCAATCTTGAAAGAAAAGGTTGGTAGTGTTATATAGATGATAAAATTAAGCTTTGACTACAACACATATTGGATTCAAAATCCAATCCAGCAGCATCTGTCCAAATCGCATTGGAGTAATACTGCTGCTTCTTATATTTCTGGTACATTTCCATTCCTTGAGATTTTTGCTGCCAACCTCACTATCTTGGATCCAATATTCTTTTCCTGGCCAATTATACAAATAATCAAAGGTAAGAACCTAACGCTGGTTCCATTACTGTAAACATTATCGTAAGAATGGGCCACTCTCTTAACTGTCACCCACCATCTTCTTCCTATGAGCCAGTTGCAGAGTCATTTCTTTGTGTTTTGCACAATGCATACTGCCTCTAGTTTTACTCAAACAATTACTAGTTGAACAATTACTAATAATTCCTTCCTCCCATCCACTCTGTCTCTTACCACCTCAAAGAAATTTGATTAGTCTGACAGGAGAAACCTTTTCCTAAATTCAGGTTGGTTCTCCTCAATAATGCCATTGCCGAAAAAAATCTGATTCTGCCCTCATTATTCTGTCCATTCATTGCATTCACAGTTATTTAAACTTGGCTTACAAGTCTTTAATTTGCTAGGTCTGTCTTCTTCACTTTGTGAAAATAGGAAAAAAAAATCTGCTGAGGAGTATTTCAGTGTTGCATTACAATATAGAGATTATTTAAGTAAGATAAACTAGTAGCACCAAAAAGGTGTATATTTTATGATGCATTACACATTATGTGAAGGCATTTCACAACTAAACTGAAATATGTTGTATATTGTCCAGTAAATTGGTTTGAAATGCACTCTATTTTATCACCATTAAAAACAGCATAATTAGTACCAGGGCAAACTGGGGGAAATTAAACAAAACAAACATTTTCTAATCCATCAACTTTCTGTAACTTCTTACTCCAATTTATAGTGTCAGAAAGCGAGTTCTTACATCATCAGACTCAAGGTAGAAATCCTGGATTGGTGGCTAATCAATCAGGGGAAATACTTTGGCACACAACCACATCCATATCAGTTTAGAGTAACCACAAAGTCTAACCTACATGTCTTGGAGATGTGAGAGTAAATGTGAATTGCTAAAGAAACCTCATATGCGAACTTGCAAATTCCATACAAATACAGTATTAACTATGACAAGCATCAAATGTAGTTCTTGTAACTTACCCGCGTCCAATCATGGTGCACAATTTCTCTTTAATTAATACAATCAGCTTTCTGATTGTTCTCACTGAGGTCTACCTGAAAGATCATTCTTGGATCCACATCAGCCATAGTAAAATTCACTGCCTGCCTCAAAAACATCAGTACTTGCTCTAAATGCCCACTTCCTTCAGAAAAATGGTGATAATATACAATCACTTCCTTTGGAGTAGCCATCAAAATTAAATAAGATGGACACATTTAGGTTGGATATTGGATTTTGCTAAATCAACACCATTCTCTATGTTTTCTACAAATGTTTTGATGAACACAGTATGTATTTAGCATTATGGCTGGATAATACCTATCTTTCCTTCTAATTCCTAGAAGTATTCCTCCATCATTGACTCTCTGAATTCAAATCTTCCATGCTTTGCTCTGCTACAGCATTTGATATTTCATTTTACCTTACAGTTCCTTCAGTGCATTATTACCTGTTTAAGTTGATAAATTCATTCCATGCTCTTCCCAGTGTCTATAAATACTACATTCGACTTGTGTTACATTTCCATTCAGTTTATTATTATATATTACTCTACCTTGAAGATAATGACAGATATTTTCACAGATCTATAAATGTAATACAGCAAGAATGGGTTTAAGTGTGCTACTGAATTGTAATGTCATCTGCATTAAGTGTCCTGTGATGGTGAATACTGTCAATGGCACTATATAAAGTAAAAACTGACTGTTCCACAAGGGCCGTGCCATCTAAAATAGTAACCTACCGCCTACCTGTAGATTGATTCCATTGTGTTCTTCATTTATTTAACCATATTAAAATATCTTCCTTAACAACCACATGTTATTGGAACTCTTAAACACCTTCTCATCCTTCCTAAGCTATGAAGATCAAACCAAAATGTATCATTAAAAAATAATATTTTATCTGTTCATTAAGCAACCTCAGGACAACTTTAATGACAAGGAAAGCTAAATAAACCTATTCATCTAAAAAGTGCATTCTAGGTTAAGCACTAGCAAAATCATAAAAAAGTGAACTGACAGCGAGGAAACTAACATAATTTGGGCTGACCAATGGCCACAGTCTTGATACTCAGTATGAGTTTAGTCACTTAGATTCTACTAAGTCCAGCAGGGTATAAACAACAAGTCATAAACTTTCCACTAACTTAGTGCACTTAGTTCTTCACTTTGTTCAGGCTGGCTGAAGCATTGGAATTCAGCTAATTTTTCAATAGGACTGAAATGTGAGTTGTACACATGCTGATGTCTTTGGCTTACTGCACTAGCAGTTTTAACAAAAAAATTTAATATAGTCCATGAACAGAGATAATGGGGTCCTTTGATTTGAACACATTTTTAAACTTTAGATTTATAAAGTTTAGATTTAAAGTATGATTCTGTTTCAAACCTCTTTTTGCTCAGCAGTAGCTAATCACTGATGGCAATAAATATACATTATTTCACACTATACAATAATTAATGAACAAAAAATAATTACTTTAAAGACAATGATTAAGTTACATGCAATTTATTATATACTTAGAAAATATTTTTATATACAGTATCTACAAGTCTATGTATGCATGCAAGTTATGATATGGAGGAAAGAAATTATCTTTATGACACCTTTGAGAAGAGCCAGCTTTCAGATTTCTTTTTAAAAAGCACATCAAATCCAAGACACTAAAAGCAAACACCAAAAGAGTATAGTGTGCAGTACATTTGACCCTGGATAAACAGTACTTTCCTTTAATAGTTTTTGATGGATGCATAAAAATGAATAAAAGCGTTACCAAACTCTGCAAAAGAATGGGGAAAGTGAGAAAAGTTTGCAAAGGGATAACAGCTCCCCCATATGGTAAAGTGTTGTATTGTAAGAAGACGAAATCAAAAACTGCAATTAACACAACAAACGTTTTAGCATGATACAGGGTGCTGAAATGGTTGAAATAATTGTCATATATATATATATATATATATATATATATATATATATATGAGAGAGACAGTATATTAATTGAATTGCTTACATACATTTTAGGATGACGCTATTTAAATAAATGTAGTTGAGTGACAATTACTTTATACTTTCCTGCGCATTGTCACACAAATGTTAATTTTGGAACATCGTATTACGGACAATCGGAGTTTTTTCGGGACGCATTTACACTTTCAAAATTGTGTTTGCTTTTACAGATAGTACTTTCTATATCCGGAACTGCAAAATAACAAAAGGTCTTAGTAGATCAATCAGTTTTCCTTTATCAAATGTCAGGCTGCTAACCTGTCGGGAGAAAAGAAGGAACTAACCCAAACGGGGAGCCAGTTGGCTTATATATTTATAAATAGATGTTAAAATAAATGTTTATCTGTGTGAAAAATGGTATATCGTTATCAGTAATGGTGACGGATTCGCTTTCATCTTATAAATTGTTCGCTTTTCCCGGATAACGTGTTCCTTGCCAGTCTAATTGTTGTTGTCTTTTGCTTCTTTTGAATGTTTTTTTTTTCGCCGTTTCCTTTACTACATTCATGCTGTTTGAACATTTAACTTACGACTTCGTGCTTCTTGCTCCAAGACCCATTGTATTTTCCAGGACCACTCCAGTATCTTGGGGATGTTTTTTGTTTTTTCTAGCACGTCGGTGACGCCATTTTAGCCACGTGAGGGCGCCGTTAACGCGCGCTGCGTGAACGCTCAGCACCTCGGACAGATCCGCGCGCGTTGTGAATGATCCTCAGTCATCATCTTTTGTTAAGAGCAGAAAGCCTTTCACTAAACCACAGCACCCTTCTGCCGTGTTAGAAGCAGTTTTAGTTTATTTTTATTCTTTGCAGTCACATCAAAAATAAAGACAAATAGCAACAGACAGAAAAGGAGGATTCACGTGAAGTATCTGAAAGCCACAAAAATTCATAGACGGGTGGCGATGTTTACACAGCTTTTCTATCATTTGACGTTGTTTAAAAGAACAATTTAAGTACTCCTAGAGCAATGTACTCCTGCAAGGAAAATGCAGAGCAAGATGAATTTAATATATTCGTTATTTCTTCATTATTTTCCAGACAAGGATATTACTGACCTATTAGAATGGATATAGACAGAAGGTTTGCTGCATCTTATGCATAGAATACACTAATGTTCTGTTCATAAATTGTATCTATCTGCCTTATATTTGGTGTTGCTGACCCTGTAATGGAAAAAAAAAATCAAAATGGATGGATGGATGAATATCCATCAAATGATTTTCTAAATTTGTTTATTTAGAGCAGTCTCATCTGGGAGCTGAAAATTATCCCAACAAGCATTGGAGCAAGGCAGAACAATCCCAATAAGCATTTGTATTAACTTTAAAACAAACACTATACAGTGTATCCCTGTTTTACACAAAGTGCACCTTTTAATATATTAGCTACTTTATACTTTGATCTAATATTATGTTAATTCTGATATGAGCCATATATCTTAACTTTATAGTGTCAGTGTTGTTAGTGAACCAAACCATTGTCTGTTAACTGTTTTGGTATTTGGTTGTTATTCATACAATATATCGTCATAGCTCTACTTTTGAGGTCTGAGACAGGAAAGCTCCAAGGGAAATCATGAGGAGCTCAAGATGCCTCAAGCATGATTTGTTTTCATTTCAGTCTATAAAAGAGTCTCTGCCCTAAAAATTTCCATGGGTCAAGAAGAAGCAATGCCACTTAAGACATCCTGAGAAACAGAGACCGATTTTATTTGTCTTTGAAACCAGGTAAAAGTGAGGCAATGATACAATGTTTTGACTAAAGGTGACACTTTCAGAAGGTACCTAGTCCTCCAAACTACAGGCTTATGAATTTCTCTGTTTGTCTGTTATATTCAAAATATACTACTGTTACTATAATTATTGTCTTTTCAAGCAAAGAACAAGACCCACTTCATCAACTGGAATTGAGTCTTACTTGAACTATCTGATCATTTCTTGGGTTTCAGAATAAACATAGCACAACCTGCTGGGATGAGTTATTTCATAAAAATGAGGTTGGCTTGGCTTAGTACACCTGCACTAAGTTACAGAATAATTTAAAAATAAAACAATGTATAAAACAACCAATAATTCCATATGCAACAGTAAAATATATTTTTCCCATAAAGGCCACAAAGATATAATTGTTTTATGTTTTATTGAAAAATAATGAAAAGAAATAATTTTTAATGAGACTGTGAAATTACAGTTCTTAAAGCAGTTCTCAAAATTAAAATGCAGAAAATAACTTTTTAGAGGCTTCTTAAGCAATCTTGGGAGGGCGGGAGGATTAAAGTCCACAGACACGAATGTAGATGTAAACTGTTTCAGACGGCAGGAGTGGGGGGTCCCCCTTCAATGTATATTAGAATGAGTACATCAAGGGTAGGTGACAACTTTGTGAGCTGTGCCAGTATTGTCTGGGTGAAAAGGGGTAAATGTCAGCACTATGTTTTTCTTCCTGTAAGTGTATTATAGTGACCTTTTCATGGGAACAGGAAAGACAAATGAAGAGAACCAAGGGAAGAAGTGTTTATGAAACAGTGAGGTTCAAAATAGTAAAGCGGTAAGGATTGTATAGAAACAAAAATCAAAATAAATCATTTTGTGAAGTAAATGCAGTGTCCATCCCTTCTCTTTTGGAGTCAAGGGGGACCTATTAACTGAGTTTCACTGGCATTTAAACCTTTGCTGCTAGTGAGGCAATACCTATGGTCAGTGGCAGCTACAATGGCTGGCACAGAGTCAACTGTTATAATCTAATTGCTAAACACATATTACTTGAGCTTTACATAACTTTTCTTCATTCACTTCATATATCATTTTCTATTCAGTACATCACCTATATTTCCTGAGCAGGACACCTCGTCTTTTTCACTTGATGCAAGCCTCATTTATCTCTGTGATTACAGCCACAGGTTGTTCAGTGGTGCCTTTGTGCTTCTGGTGTTCATTTGTGTGAACTTCAAGCACCATTTCTCTCTGCAATAACTTTTCAGGGCTGAGCCAAAAGAAAGGATATTGTGCCCAAGAATAGCCCAATCACTACAGCATTTTAACCAACAAATAAAAAAAAAAAACACAGGTTGTCTAGTTTTCTTTTATTTATACTGTAATGTCTCCAAATTTCAATCAAATCAGTGTTTTCGAAATTTTGGGGTAATTAGTTCTTATATTGCAGAGAGGGGGTTTATTCTCAACAATTAATTGAAATATCCTTTCTTAGTGGATACATACTGCCATAAATGTACAATCCTACCAAATTTCAAATTTTTAACTAAATGGGAAATATCAAAATAGGGAAATATTTGTTGATGAGTAAATGAATGAATTGGTCTATTTTGTATATGTCTATGTATATGTATATACTATATATATATATATATATAATATATATATATATATATATATATATATATATATATATATATATATATAGTGGGGCGGCACGGTGGCGCAGTGGTAGCGCTGCTGCCCTCGCAGTTAGGAGGCCCGGGTTCGCTTCCTGGGTCCTCCCTGCGTGGAGTTTGCATGTTCTCCCCATGTCTGCGTGGGTTTCCTCCGGGCGCTCCGGTTTCCTCCCACAGTCCAAAGACATGCAGGTTAGGTGGATTGGCGATTCTAAATTGGCCCTAGTGTGTGCTTGGTGTGTGGATGTGTTTGTGTGTGTCCTGCGGTGGGTTGGCACCCTGCCCAGGATTGGTTCCTGCCTTGTGCCCTGTGTTGGCTGGGATTGGCTCCAGCAGACCCCCGTGACCCTGTGTTCGGATTCAGCGGGTTGGAAAATGGATTGATGGATGGATATATATAGTGAAAAGTCAAGCAAAATGACACCTTTTATTGGCTAACTAAAAAGATTACAATATGCAAGCTTGCTTTTGAGGCATCTCAGGCCCCTTCTTCAGGCGAGATATCTTAATTGATTACATCTTGTCTGAAGAAGGGGTCTGAGTTGTCTCGAAAGCTTGCATATTGTAATATTTTTAGTTAGCCAATAAAATGTGTCATTTTGCTATAAGTCTCACTACATTCATAATGGCTAACACAGTACAACACCCTAGTATATACTGTATATATATATATATAGGTTATCAGAAATCTATTTTATGTTACAGTGTTGTGTTGTGAGAAAAATTATGTATTAATGTTTGTGTATAAACTGTACTATATCTTACATCACTTTTGTTGTTTTTGCCAGTTGACTGTCAAAAGATTTCCTAGTCCATTATTTCATCTACTATTTCATTTATAATCTACTGTGTTACTTACTTGCTTCAGTAAATTGAGGGTGTTAAACATATTACTACATTTTACTAAATACTGAAAATATTCTTAATGTAGATATGGTGGCAGAATGGTTAGCGCTGGCAACTCATAGTTACGCAAGATTGTGTTTGAATCCCAAATTGGGTTCTGCCTGGGTGATATTCACATGCCCTCCTTGTGTCTGTGTTGGTCTTTCTCTGGGACCTCTGGCTTCCTTCTCACATCCTGATGATGAATATACCTGCTCAGCTGATAACTCTAAATTGGCAATGTTTGGGTGTGCAGGTGTATCTTTATGCATACACATTATGCAATTAGTAAATTTTACAGTTTGTATTTGTATCTATCTGTGAAATGGTCACAACTCTTAGTGAAAAGTGCCGTTCAAAAATAAACTGAAGTGTGTTGAATTGCGTGTGTCCAGGTGTGGCTCTTCCTTAAATCTTTAGAATCTTTATAATTCACAAGTTGCCTTCAAATAGTATTATTATATTTATAAAAGAAACTAAAGAAGGAAAAAATCTTGCTTAACTGATATTTATCAGAAAATCATTACATTTGTATGCCTCTAGCCAGGTATGAATAAAACACCCCCCAAAAGTTAGCTCTGTGCATTCAGACTATTTCCTAAAAGGAATAAAAATAAGTCCAGCAAAAAACAATTTATTTGATAATCAAGTCAGCCTCGTTACTTCTTATTCATGCTTGTGTGTGTGTGTCTTAGAAATCCATACTTTTGACCCAAATCCATAAAAGAAAGTAAAAGCAATCACAATTCTCATTGATAAAACAATCCAGGGCACAGCTGACATCCAGGAACAGCTGAGTTGTTTTCCTTTCAAGAACTTGCGGGGTCAATTAATTGAGTGACCCCAGCTGTGCTGAATTGGATGACACATATTGACTGGGCCTGAAGCAAGTGATAGAGCAGTTCTCTTCTTCTGAATATGTTCTTTTGCTCTCGGGTAGCAAGCAGCCAACACTCCAACTATCAGTCATCGTCACCTCTAATAACATGCAGGGGAGCCATCTCTGTCTTTATGTATGTCAATTCCTTGCTGTGCAGAATCAATAACTTTATTGAATCTTGATTGGTGGGCCGCATTCATGCTGGTAACATTACCAGGCTGGGGATTCTAGCAATAAAAGCCTAGTGGCTGGTTCTAACAGTTTTGAGACCAAAACAAATCAGCTGGAGTTTACTTAAAATGCTTCTTAAAATCTTCCATGTCAATAATGTGGTTTGGAGTGAAATCTAAGTTAGATTATAACTCCGCTTTCAGAGGGCTAAATACATTCACTATTCAGAAAATAATAGCCTGACTCTCATTTACTAGACTCACTGTTACACATTTTGGTTTACTTTAAAAGAATATTCATTTTTAATTTACACTTATCGGCCACAATATTAACACAGCTGACATGTGAAGTAAATAGAGCTGATTTTCTCATTACAATGGCACAAGTCAAATGGTGGGATATATTAAGCAGCAAGTAAACAGTCAGTTCTTGAAGGTGATTTGTTAGAAACAGGAAAAATGGGCAAACTTTTAAGGATCTGAACAACATTGATAAGGGCCAAATTGTGATGGATAGTCATCTCCAAAATGCCAGAGTTTTGTAGGGTGTCCCCCATATGCAGTGGTTAATACATACCAAAAAGTGGTCCACAGATGGATAACGGGTGAACTGAGAACAGGGTCTTGGGCGCCCACAGCTCAATGATACATGTGGGAAGCAAAGTCTAACCAGTCCTGGTCCATTCCCGCAGAACAGCTACTGTAGCACAGATTGCTGAAAAACGTAATGCTGGCCATGAGAGAAAGGTGTCAGAACTCACAGTGCATTGCAGCTTGCTACGAAATGGACACCATAGTGGCAGACCGTTCACAGCACCTATGCTGACTTCTGTCCACCCACAAAAGTGCCAAAAATGGGCACATGAACATCAGAACTACACCATGGAGCAATGGAATAAAGCAGCCTGGTTTAATGAAACATGTTTATTTTTAGATCAAGTGAATGGCAGGGTACATGTGTGCATGCAATTTTTACCTGGTTAAGAGATGGTAGCAGGATGCATTATGGGAAGAAGGTAAGCCAGTGGATGGAGATGGAGAGATTTCAGTCAGATCAAGCATCTGTAGGATGTGCTGGAAAAATATCAATGGAGGCCCTTCCTTGCAACTTACAGGAATTAAAGGATCTGCTGTTAATATTTTGGTGCCAGATACCACAGGACACCTTCAGAGGTCTTATGGAGTCCTCGCCTTGATGTGTCAGAGTTGTTTTTTTTTTTTTTTATATTTTTATTTTATTAATTTTCATTGTAATCATTCCATACAAATAGATCAATTTATCACCCAACAAAATTGAAGACAAATCAAACCCCACCCCTGAGAAGGAGAGCTTAGCTAAAGGAAAATTGCTTAGGGCTTTTTAATAAGGCAACATTAAACAAAAGAAAGGGAGAAGTAAATATATATGTAAATAAGAGATGGAGAAGGGAATTAAATGTGGTAATAGTTATTTCTCTTATTCTAAAATAATATTGATTAAATCCTGCCAGATTTTGAAAAAATTTTGTACAGAT
Source organism: Erpetoichthys calabaricus (assembly GCF_900747795.2). Classification (NCBI taxonomy): domain Eukaryota; kingdom Metazoa; phylum Chordata; class Cladistia; order Polypteriformes; family Polypteridae; genus Erpetoichthys; species Erpetoichthys calabaricus. The sequence continues at coordinate 124,916,589 of NC_041394.2, forward strand.
CCTCTAACTGAGAATTTGATTTTTTCCAATTTCAAATAATATAAAACATCGTTTCCCACTGACTTATCAGAGGAGATTTAGGATTCTTCCAATTTAACAAAATAAGTCTGCGTGCCAAAAGTGTAGTGAATGCAATCACCGTTTGCTTGTCCTTCTCCAATTCAAGTCCATCTGGAAGAACACCGAACACAGCTGTTAATGGGTTAGGAGGGATTGTGACCCCAAGACTGTCTGAAAGGCACTTAAAAATTTTTGTCCAAAATGATGTTACTTTGGTGCAGGCCCAGAACATGTGACCCAGTGAGGCAGGAGCTTGGTTGCAGCGTTCGCAGGTTGGATCCTGCCCTGGAAACATTTTGGAAAGTTTTAAGAGAGACAGATGAGCTCGATATATAATTTTTAGTTGAATAATTCTATGCTTTGCACATATAGAACTCGAGTGAATTCTCTGCTTTGCTACCTTCCACTCCTTTTCTGATATATTGATTAAGAGATCTTCTTCCCAATGTCCTCTTGGATCTTTGAAAGGTAGGGACTCTAATAAGATTTTATATAATGCGGAAATAGTGTTTAATTCCTCGAAATTGAGCAGTATTTTTTCCAGCATTGTGGAGGGTGCGAGGTGGGGGAAATCGGGCAATTTCTGTTTAACAAAATTTCTAATTTGAAGATAGTGAAAGAAATGTGTAGCTGGGAGGTTGAATTTTGAACGTAATTGTTCAAAAGATGTAAATATGTTGTCTATATAAAGATCTCTGAGCACTTTAATCCCAAAACTTTTCCAGGTATTAAAAACTGGATATACTTGCGAAGGTTGAAAGAGGTGGTTCTCTTGCAGAGGTGCCACTGATAAAAGATTTTCCATCTTAAAATGCTTTCTAATTTGGTTCCATATTCTGAGTAAGTAAAGCACAATTGGGTTATTAGTATATTTGCGATAACTTGCATTTTTTGGAGAGCAGAGCAAGGAGTATAAAGAAGTACTACAGAATTTTACTTCTATTGCGGACCAGGCCTGTGTATGTTCATTTATTTGTGTCCAGGTTTTTATGGCTTGTATGTTTGCTGCCCAGTAATAAAACTGAAAATTAGGTAAAGCCATGCCACCTTCTGCCTGAGGTCTTTGTAGGGTCGCTCTTCGGATACGTGGGTGTTTTGAGTTCCAAATGAATGAGGTTATTGTTGAATCTAACTGTTTAAAAAACGATTTATTGATATATATAGGAATGTTTTGAAATAAAAAGAGAAGTTTAGGAAGGATATTCATCTTAACAATGTTAATTCTTCCGGCTAGAGTGAGATGAAGGGTTGACCATCTATGCAAGTCTTGCTTAATTTTTTCCATACAGACGACAAAATTTTGTTGATAAAGAGCTTTATGTTTACTTGTGATATTTACCCCTAGGTATTTAAGCTGATCTGCTATGGTAAAAGGTAGGGTGTCTAATCTAATATTATATGCTTGTGAATTCACTGGAAAGAGTATACTTTTATTCAGATTAATTCTAAGACCAGATATCTTTTGAAATTCTGTTAGTGCTGTTAAAACAGCAGGGACAGTGTTTTCTGGGTCTGATATATATAAGACCATATCATCTGCATATAGAGAAATTTTCTGTTCCAGTCCTTCTCTGACAATCCCCTTTATCTGATAAGAATTTCGGTAGTGAACCGCCAGTGGTTCAATAGCGATTGCAAACAACAGTGGCGACAAGGGACATCCTTGTCTGGTACCACGTTCTAGTTTAAAATAGTCTGAGCAAATGTTATTAATACAAACTGAAGCTTCTGGATTGGTATACAGTAGTTTGATCCATGCACAAATATTCGGGCCAAACCCAAATTTCTCCAATGCAGTGAGAAGGTAGTTCAATTCAATCATATCAAATGCTTTTTCTGTGTCTAATGATAGTAATATCTCTGGGGTGTTTGATTTTGCTGGTGAATATATAACATTAAACAAGTGTCGGAGATTGGAAGATAGGTGTCGGCCTTTGATAAATCCAGTTTGATCCTGTGATATTACCGAGGGCAGCACTTTCTCCATCCTTCTAGGATTTTTGAGAGTATCTTAACATCATTATTCAGGAGTGAAATTGGTCTGTATGATGCACATTGTAACAAGTCATTATTTTGTTTAGGAAAGATGGTGCACCAAAAATAAAACTGTAAATCAATATTGAAGGTTAGGCACACAATCAGATATCCTCCCACCCACTCATCCATCCACCCATTGATTTAATGAATCCACCTAATCAAATTTTAAGGTCAATCTCAATACAACCCTGCCATTTCCCTGAATGTGTCACTTCTGAAACAGCCTTGAATATTTTGATTTAGTCCTGACAGTTCAGTCACCTGTTGGCTTACTGATGGCCCTGGAATGAAATCATAAATTCTCAGTAGTAGGTTTCTTTTTGGAAATAAACATCAAGAAAGAACCACTCAGTTTAATTCTTTTATTAAATAATCTAGAGCATTAACTTGAAAATGGAGAAGAACAATCTCTTATGCATACATACAGTACATTCTCAATTTAAATAATCCAATTTAGTATAATGAGGGGCTGGGGCACAATCAAACAAAATTGTGTGCAAGGTAAGAACCAGCCTCTGGACAGCATACCAGTCCATAGCAGGATCCACCCACACTCACATAAGGCCAGTTTGGAATCACTAGTCAATTTAACACACATGAATTTGGGGATTGTGCAAGAAAATCAAGGAATGCTGGAAGAAAATTCCTGCTGAAACAGAGCAAAATATTTACAGATCAGAACAATACATCTGTGAGGCAGCAAAGATTGCCACTGGTCCAAAGTGCTCTCCTCAAATTCCTGTAATAGTAAGTAGACATATTCAATTACTGTACAGTATATTAAACATTCACCCACCCATTCATTTTTTGAATCTGCTTAATGCAGTTTTAATCTTATCAGGAGTGACATCCTCCTAGTAGCATCAGACACAAAGTGCAAACCAGCCCTGAGCAGGCTTTAGGTCCATCACAGCGCACATGTGAGCAAACACCCAACATTCACTGATAAACAGCCAATTTCAAGTGACCAACTAACAAAAACAAGAAAAAACATTTTCAGAAATGTTATAGTTGTTAAATGGCTGCATTATTTGTCCTGAATGTATTATTTTGGCATTTGTCTAAAGACCAGTGTCACAGAAGAATTAATTTGTGTGTCAGTTTTACTGCTTGCCCATTCTAATGAAAAACCAAAACACTTTCACACCTCAAATTCTGCTCCCGACTGCAAGCTAACCTTTAGAAGAAGTGATGTGGCTGTCACTGTTGATGTTTCCAGCTGACCATTGCTATATGTGCACTATTGCTGATTGGTCTTCAAAGCCATCTTGGAAAACTGTCATGGATTTTCCCATAAATAATAGCTCAGATCACTCTGCAGTGATTCCAAATAAACCCCTTTTATTCAACAGACTCCAGGGAGCATGGCATATGAACAACTCAGTCCATATTGGGAAATGCTGATTGATACAGGGAAAGTTATGCATATAAAGGCTGAGATATTTTGCGTAACAGACTTACATCACACACCATGCCATATGCAATATATGGATAATAAAATTACTAAGTCAATTATGACAGTTTATAAGTCTTAGATATAGATGACATTTATGACACTTTAAATGTCTTAAGATACAGATAATAGATTTTCTCTTATAAACCTTAGCCTATGATGGCAGAAAAAGTAGATTTTTCATTATATATTTAGCAAATCCTTAAAGTTGCTGCATGCTTCATCAGTTCTAGTGGCATATTGACTGGAATCTTAAGTCAGTAAGGCTGTTAAATCAATTGTCTCAAAGTGCCATGCCTACAAAAAGAGAAATTAACAAAACAACAGTAACATTTTTTATTAGATGTTCTCTGGCCAGCAAGGTGTTGTGTGATGTGTGTAGCATTATGTGGGATTACTGTTGGGTAAAATCTTGCTCATGGAAAATAGTGAGTACGACAGAAGGAAAAGCTATCCTGGCAGTATGTGAAGGCCACATTGACATCTTCTGTTCTACCATTGTCCATTAATATCTTGGGTATCTCCATAATCTAGAGATCCGGCGACTATTATATTGACAATATTTGGCAGCAAATAAGCTTAAATGCATAGTTCCCAGAAGTAATCTCTTAAAAGTGCAAGTGTAGGTCAAAGAGGTTGTGGAGAAGGCTATGAGAGTTCCCAAAAGCTTTTAGGTGCCAGCAGAGGGCTCCTGTGTGGAGTAGGTGGGGCTCTACTGAATGTTATGAAGAGAAGGCAGTACTTGTGCCTACAAATACAAAAAAGGGAGAGAGAAAGTTTGAAAGGTAAGCATTAAAAGTGTTTAGTGTCATGTCTACTTTTCAGCTCTTATATTTTGTTTTGTCTATTATTTGTTTATTTTTTATATTATGTTTGTGATGCCAGATTGCCATAATTTTGTTTTCATGAGAGCCACCATATTTTTTATATTTATTGTTTCCTTTGCTAGACAAGTAGGCATAACGTGTGACATAGTGTGGGTGGGGCTATAATGTCATTGGTCGTCAACTATTTAAGATGGTTACACTCAGCCCCAAGTATCTTGGCCTTGGGACAAATAGAAAAATCTTTGATTTTTTGATCATTGAGCCTCATTGATTGGTTTCATTTTAGAATTTTGCTCTCCTTTTTGACTTCTGAATTTTGCCTTAGAGTTGGTTCAGTTGCTAGTAAATGTTGATGCATGCTTTAAGAAACATAAACTGTCTTTTTGAATATTTAAGCCTGCTCCACTGGCATTTCATCTCCTGGTCCATTCCTTTCAACATTTCTCCAGTGATTATTCTGCTTTTTTAGGGTTGTTTTGGCAGAGAAATTGGTAAAGTGGACAAGCCAATCTTGTCACGTAGACAGGGACTCCGATAGTGATTTCCAGAGCAGCCGCAGTTTTTGTTTTTCTGTTTGTTTGATTGATATTTTGTATTGTACATTTAATCAACTCCCCTGTATCTTTGTAAGCATTAATTATTATTTATGATCATTGTTTTCTTCTTGTGACACTTTCATAAAAAGTTAATTTTTTTTTTTTTATTGCTTGTTTATAATTTTTTCATTATGATGGTGAAATCATCAATGACATCATTCTGTATGATATGTTTTTCTTGGTTGCCACCATTTCGTGTTTTTATGTTTTATGAGTACCACCATTATGTATGTTTGGCTACTATGATGCTTTATGGTTGCTAGGTACATGATGTATGTGCCACATGACTCATGACATCATGGCACCAGTTAAAGTGGTGTCCAAATACTGTTGAAAAAAAAGGAGAAAACCATTTTTAAGCAGTAGTTTATTATAGTTTATAATTCTTCTCATGATTTTGAGTTTAGCAATTTGCCTAACATTTGGCAAATGGTATTTAAGCCCTCAGTATTATTGACTTTAGCTATGTGTGACTGCTCTTCTGTAACATCCCAGAAAGAGTTCTCGCCACTTGATTAAAGAATGTGTGCCATCTGGACTTAATGCAGGCTCCTGGTGGCCAAAATGCCAGCTTTGGGTATCAAGTAGAAGTGCCCCAATTACAATAAATTAAATGCACATATCTAGTTCAATACACACTAATATAGAAGTCTTGACTTAACATAAATGAAAATAATGTTAACAGATGCTCAAGGTAACAAATAATATAGACATTGGACAGAGGAAGTGAAGCAAGCAAAACTGCAGTTACAACTCTTTGTAGCAAGCAAAATCACAGTGTTGTCAATCTTGATATACATACATTTTTTTCTGTTTTTGCAATTGACATGTGTTCCCAGAGCACAAAAGAAACAACTTAGAAAATGCAAGTATGATGTAACATTCACATAAACAGAAATCTAGTTAAGTGATACGAAGCTACAGTAGGCGTGATGGCAGATAATCTAAAATCAGCAAATCACTACAGAGGGACCTGGACAGAATACAGATTTGGGCAGATTTGTGGTTCATGAAATTAAGTGTAAACAAATGTAATGCATTTCACATAGCAAGTTAAAATATTAGATTTAAATACATAGAAAAAGTATTCCCTTTGAGAAGGAACTAGGCGTCTTAGTGGACTCATCACAATTAAAATTCAGATAGTGTTCAGAAGTCATTAAAAAGGCTAACAGAATGTTAGGTTATAGATAGATAGATAGATAGATAGATAGATAGATAGATAGATAGATAGATAGATAGATAGATAGATAGATAGATAGATAGATAGATAGATAGATAGATAGATAGATAGATAGATACTTTATTAATTCCAGGGGGAAATTCATATACTCCAGCAGCAGCATACTGATACAAAAAAACAATATTAAATTAAAGATTGATAACAATGCAGGTAAAAACAGACAATAACTTTGTATAATGTTAACGTTTACCCCCCTGAGTGGAATTGAAGAGTCGCATAGTTTGGGGGAGGAACGATCTTCTCAGTCTGTCAGTGGAGCAGGACAGTGACAGCAGTCTGTCGCTGAAGCTGCTTTTCTGTCTGGAGATAACACTGTTTAGTGGAGAGCACTATGTGTAGAGCAGAAGGCCAAGCAGGCTTAGTTTAAGTTTTATAATGTACTGGTTATGGCCTCATCTCGACTACTATGTACAGTTTTGGTCTCCAGGTTACAAAAAGGCGTAGATGAGCTAGAAGAAGTCCAGAGAAGAGTGACTAGGCTGGTTCCAGGGCTATAGAATATATGAGTTGTGAGGAAAGCTTGAAGGAGTTGAACCTTTTCAGTTAAACCCACAATATTTGTATTTTGAATTAACTTAGCCAAAAATCAGATAACAATAAAATAACCATTAATTTAACAAACATAACAGATGTTCACTTAATTTCAACAACAAGCAATGTAAGTAACATATATTGGTCTGTTACCCTCTGGTAGATCACATTTAACAAGAACCATGCTATTCACATATCAAGAAGAATATCACATTTTCATTTTCTACACAACACTGTAACTACAACTATACATAGGTTCAATTTTACAATACATAGTTGCACCAGGTCTTGATAACACAATTAGACACATACACACACACACGGACAAACAATATCGTTGGGCATACTTAGTTTGGGTGCTGGAATTCGTTCCTCTGTGGATTGGACTTGTGGGGCATTCCTGTTGAATCCTCTTCATGATGGCTGTTGATAATGGAGTCCTTGGCACATGCTGTCTCAGTTGTATGAGAGTTCTCAAAAATACTTTGCCCAACTCCTTGCTACTCCCTGTTCCAGTCTAGGCTTAAGGATGTTGAGATGACAAAAGCATTGTATTCTGTTGAAAAAGTGCACCTGTGGCCAGCGTAATCTTTTTCTTTTGCAGCTATATCAAGTCACAAACTTGTCCAAATTGTCTACTCCTACTTTTGTAACACTGTAGTACGTTATCATTTCTGTGGATGGCTTTTAAAGTTCCTGGCCACAGATTCTCCCACTCAATATTCAGTGTACTTATCAAGTTAACATTTTGCCTTTCTTTGGCACATTGGACACCAAGGACATATCAGCTGTATAGACAAACTTTGACAATTCACTGATCTATTTCGTGCGGCTAACTACTGAAGTTGAAGCTCAGGCTTGTTTTTCTTTGTACCACCGAGTATTGTTAGCCTCTTCTAGAGGAGTGGCTGCCCCAGCTTGTGTGAAGTAAAAAAGTTATCTCACGTGACATTGTGGTCATGTATCCATTCTGTCATATGCAGGGCAACCTGCAACCTGCATGCTTTGATTTCTCTCAGAGGTTCCTCCATCTGTTTTCCCCATGTAGGCCTGTACATACCAGGCATATGATGAGGCAGCATCACAGGCAATGCAAACCTTGATGCCATATTTTTCAGGTTTAGATATCATGTATTGTCTGAACAGGTAACAGCCCCTAAATGCCCCAAGTTGCTCATCCACTGTAATCTAGTCCCTGCTGTTGTAAAACAAGGTAAGGTACTTGTCTTCCAGCTGCTGAGCTGGTCTGATGTCCCATTTATCAAAGTGAATAACCTTGAAAATAATAAGAAAGCTTTCCCAAGAAATTGTTGCACACAAAATACTGGTTTCTGCATCCCATAAGGATTCTGTGGTTAACCCACAGCTTATAAAAACACCACAAAGGATGAGAATACAGAAGTAGGCATGGTAAAAGGTTTGATCCACCATGATCTTCATATTGTAAAAATTCACCTTCTAAACTTGAGAGTCGTCCTTCAAACCCAGCATCTGTATCCTCCAAAATAAATTTCTCCAACTCTCTGAGGAGTGAATTTTTTTGTCATATGGATTGTGGAGGCACACACTGTGATGCATATCTCTTTTGATGAGATCTGCGATTCCCACAATTCAAATTAGTTCAAATAACATTGTGCTGTTTCTTGTACTACAAGGGGGAAAGTGTGTGAGGAATATGGTGGCAGACAAATTCTTGGTTATTTAAAAATAACAGTATAAGGTAAAGAATGTGAGAAAAGGTAGAATTGAGGGGTATGGTAATGTGGCTAGGTTTTGGAGGAACACAAAAACCTACACATAGAGAGAAGGAAGGTATACGGTGAACCTCCAGTTTCGTATGTTTTACTTACAATTACACAACTTTTATTACTCACAGGTCTAGTAGACCTGAACATTATTTACGGTATATAATATAAATGTGTAGGTGGGGTGTGCAGCGTTCACTCAGTAGAAATATGGTTTTTACTTGTATATTTCAGAAAATGAGTCAAAGCCAGTGAATCTCAGGTTTGAAAAATAAGCAATTGTATAATTTTTCATTTGTAAATCATGCAAAAGTATGAAGAGGATTAGAACCATAGATCTGCTGCTTTAAAATCAGTTCAACAAGAACATTGGGTCACAGTTGGAAACTTTTTAAAGGTAAATGTTGCAGAAACGATAGAAAGTTTTTCTTCACATAGAGAAACCTTGACACATGGAATAAATTACAAGTAGTGCGGGTGGAGAGAAGGACTTTAGAGACCTTCAAATTGTGACTTGATGTTATTTTAAAGAAATTGGGTGGATAGGATTGGTGAGCTTTGGCCTGTTCTTGTCAAAAATTTTCTATTGTCTGGATGTTGTAACATGTATTAATAGAATGCATTAAATACAAGATTTTAATAGCAATTTACAATATCATATGCACCATAGTTAAAAATGGAATCTAATAGACTAGCAGCGATTGAATTAGTTTTCATAGTCAGTAGATTGCAACTCAAGTGATATAAAAGTTGCAATGATTGATGTCCTATTGTTAGTTGTTGGTAGAGGAAGGCTTATGGCTAAATTTAGATCAAATTTCTGATACAGAATTTTTTGAAGTGCCCAATGTAGATTTGAACTGACAAGCTAAAATAATTGTCTGCGTTAGACCATGATGGATAGCTGGGATTTGTGACGCTTTGCTGATAAATGAGAACACTGCAGAAACATTGAATATTTATGTTCTGAAGACAAAATAGAATTTTGGTTTTATTTATGTGACAGAATGCATACACATAACATGTCACCCAGCCAGTTTTAGAGCTTTCTCTTTCATTTATTTCTACATACTGTACGTTAACTCGTTTGCACTTTTTATTTTTATGCTCAAGAATATCATGTAACTTACCCAGTACAATTTCAAGCAGCAGGAAAAGTGAGTCGTTATGACAGAGATTTGCACAAGTCACCGCAGCCGCCACTTTTATAGGCAGCATCAGGCACAAGCTGCTGCTACATGCACACTTCTGCAGATGTTTCATTCTTTTACCACCAGGAGCATCTGTCAAATGAGTAAAAGAGGGAAATGTGCAAAATGTATAAGTTAAAGTAGCTTCTCTCAATATAAGTTACAAACAGTAAATAAATCCATAATTAAAGTGGCACAGAATGTTTCTTTATTTGAACACAAATTTAAAATTCAAAAATGTGTACGGTGTATTTTTTTTTGAGATATATTAAAGAAAAACTGAACTTTCATGACAATTTTGCCTTCACGATTAATTGAGATAAATTTAAAAAAAATAACTCTCCTAGGAGCTGAGGTGTTTCATAATGGTGACAGTAGCCACTAGCTGAGAATTCAGAAACTGCCTTGTCTGTTTACATTTTTTTTGTGCTTTGAATAATTTTACAGTTTACTAAGAAGTAATTTTCTAACTCTAATTTCATATATTGATTTGAATTGTATTTTTGTGTGAAAGAATTTTAATAAGTTTCTACTTTATTTCTAACTGCCTCACTTCCCAGATAAAGCCACGGCAGGAGGGTTGTGAGTTGCTATGGGACATTGCCTAGTTGGTAGTGATGGCCTTCTTGATAAAAGCTGATAAATTTCAAAGCAACATCTTTGTCTGAAATATTTAACCAGTGAACATGGGCTTCTGGAAAATTTAGTGTTCAATATTCAGGTGTTGACTCTTGCTCTTTTGTCTCAAGGTGGTTCTCATGTTAGTGCTTTGGCTTTGGTTATTAACTAGGATTTTTCTGGTGAATGATTTTTGCAATTTTATATTGTGTGGGCCACCAGGGGGCATACCAGCCGCCCTACCCGAAAATGATAGTCACGGACACAAGTGCAGGTGCAACACACCTTTGTTCATCTGCCATTTCACAGTCCTTCAGCCTCCACTCCTCCCTCACAAGCTTCATCCTTCTTCCTCCCAACTCTGGCTCTGGAGTAGTGGCTACTGACTCCTTTTACAAGGCACCCAGAAGTGCTCCAGGTTCTTGTTGACTGGCTTCCAGCAGCACTTCCGGGTGTGGTGGAAGCACTACAAGGCAGATCTCCAACAACGTCCAAGCGCCCTCTGGCGGTGACCACAGGCCCCAGCAGGGGGACGCTTCCAAGCTCCAAACCCGTGGCTGTACAGCAAGCCAGGGCAGCTGCCCTCTTGTGTCCCGGGGAAGATAATGCCCAGAACACAGTCTTTCCTCTGGTCCTTCCATTACTGGGGCATCCTAATCAGGCAAGGGTTCTGGCCATCTATGATCACAGTTAAGTCCTATAGTTAGAAAAATAAGTTTTTGTAATCTTAAATATCTATCTTTTTTTTTTTTGGAGTCTGTTTTTCAGTTTACAAGAAAAAGATTTTTTTGTTAAGAACTAAATGAACATCACCTGATTAGTTTCATAAAACATTCTACCAGTAGAAAACTTGGGGAAGTTGGTCATGGAAAGAAGACAGGCAGTGGGCATTCATATTGGGGATTTTCAGAGATTTTGTGTGTTGTTTTCTTTTATGGATATCCGAACGCACCTCAAAATTATTCAGACCATAGCTGAGATAAAACCAAAAGCAATGGTAATTACATTCATTGGTTGATACAGTAAAAAACATAAAAATGGGCTAAAATGTACAGGTTAAAATTTCAAGCAATAACTTTAATTCTCTGCCCTGTCCTATTACAAAGTTTATTAAGCAAAATATTTTTAAATGGAATTTTCACAAGAAAAATAGCAAATTAATAAAACAATCAGATACATGCTCATAACTTGTTATTTTTTATAATGTTTATGTGATAACATTACCATGTAATGATGCAATGACATAACATGTGTCATGATGAGCAACATATGGCATTGAGAGGTGTAAAATGTTGGCACCCATGACAAAAAACAGCAAGTGAAAACATAAAGAAATGATAAAATAATTCTAATTAAACATAGAAATACAAGAGTGTTTAGTACTCTGTATTTTAAAAATCATAAAATTCCGTTATAATGAACTGCCAGGGACTTAAAAAATATTTTGTTGTAATGAAAATTTTGTAGTAATGAGATTCTGTATTTATAACTATAATGCTTTCTTTAACTTGTGTCCAGGCATTTGCAATCATTTCAATAGCTTCTTTCATGTTAATTTTCAACTCCTCCTGTCTGCTGACGAGAATTTTTCTCAGCATTTTCTTGTGATAATCCACTTTCAGGGTGTGAATGATGACCAAACCCAATGGCTGAAGCACTGCTGTGCAACATTATTTAAATGTGGAAGCATGTTGTGGGCAGCACAGTTATCAATCAGAAGCCGAATCATTATTTTCTTCTTCTTCATATTGTGAGGTTTATGAACTCTTTTGGGACCCACTCCCAACCTCACCCCACACCCCACACGAGAACGACACGCTGAAGTGCGTCCCGAAGTGCAATTGCTGCGTCTGTGGAAGATTGTTTGTCCATTGCCAGGGCAGGGCAACAGCAAGCTCACAGCGGTGCTGTGAGGTGCTACAGTAGCGAATCCTAAAAAATCGGGGTCACGCTATAAGTCCCTGTCTTGCACCCCAAAACACGAGGCTGAGTCTCAGTACTTTAGCAAAACCAGCTTTATTCAGCTTGAAACAGGAACAGCAGGGTTATTTATTGTAGCAAGATCTGCCACTCTCCTCTACACAGACACAGCACTCAGGCAGGGTCGTGGCCAGGTTAGTGACCAAGTAATCCTGTTCCCTGCATTTACAATGTTCCTTGCATCACCCATCGAGATCTTTTCTGTTTGCCTCAGTGAAGAGCCACAGCAGAGCTATGAGCCTGCTGTTTCCCCGGCAATGGATAAACAGTCTTCCACAGACGTGGTGATCACACTCGGGATGCTCTTCGTTGTGTTGTCCATTTGGGGGAGGCCCCAAGAAAGTTTAGAAACCTCACATTTTCTTGAATGAGTGCCGCATTAATAGGAATGTTTCTTGAACGAGCATCACTGAACCACATAAAAACGGCTTTTTCGACGTCTTCAAACGTAGCAGTTCACATACGTTTGCAATCCGAAATTTTTCTTCTTTTTTTGCTCGGTCTTTCAAGAAAGTTGACAGTGTCGATGGCAAAATTCCGAATTCACTGGCAACATCTTTTTTCTTTTTGCCCGAATCGAGAGCTGCAAAAATTTAAATGTTTTTTATTTCTAATATGAACTGTTGTCGTTTTTTCATGTCTGCCATTTTTATAGGAGGGTGACAATGAGTTAAATTCCAATGGATGTTTTTCAAATGTTGATGAGCAATAAGCAAAAGGTATCACTGAAAAGTACTGAAAACAAAAACAGTAGAAAAACAGTAAGAGCAAAGTTCGAAGAAAATAATTTTTTTTACAATGTTTCTGTTTGGGGATCGTTGTGCACAAATGAGCTGCGACCACAGAACTAACTGCTCTGTGAATGATGCATTCATTTCAAGGTCTTTTGGGCACTTCGTTGTAATGAAAGTATCTGTTGAATGTTTCACATAGTAATGAGATTTCTATAGACTCATGTCATATGGGGAAACTGTCGGGACCATACCTTCATTGTAATGAAAAGATATTCGTTGTGACAGAATTTTACCTGTATATCAAACTTATTTTATATACGTGCTGTAAGTGCCACACTGGATGGGCGGGCATCCTGACAAGGAGAGGGGATGGTTCCTTACTCGGAATGGTGGGTCCATGTAGACAGACAGGCATACTGGCCAAGGGCAAGAAAGGTGCCGGACTCGAAACACTTCTCGGCTGGATCAACAGACATCCCTATTAGAAAAGAAGATTCTTTACCCAGACAGGAAGCACCAGGCAGATGGACAGGCGTTCTGAACAAATACTTGTAGTACCTTACCCAACCAGGATGAAAGAGAAGGACAGGGAAGGACTGGATGGTAGATGGCAGTGGCTCTGGATATCGGTGCCTAGTCAGAAACCAGCAGGGAATGCCGGGAATTGTAGTCCAGAATGCAGCCCTGCTGGGGTCTGTGGATACAGCAAGAGGACGCTGCAAGTAGAGACACTCCTTGTTATTCGGGACTTCTGTATAACTCGGAAGTGCTTTCAATGGGCCAGATCCCCAGCACCAGATGGGTCCTTAATAAAAGGGACTGCACTGTATTGTCCAGGCGAGTCGGAGCTGGGAGGAAGGAAAGCAACACTCAACTACAGGAGAGCAGTGTGGTAGAGACAGCAGGAGATGAAAGAGAAGAAGAGACATCTTGTTTTTGTGCTTGTGTTTATTAGGTCTGTAATAAACACCTTTTATTTGAGCCTAGGACTGAGCTGGTGTGTTTGTGTTTTAGGGTTTGGGGCTCTGTGGCACCCCCTAGCCTTCCCAATGTTATATCTCATAGTAATGTAGATAAAACTGTTGGAAACAGCTCAATATCAATTGATATTAAAAGTTTTTACAACTGTACCACCATACTGTACATTGCTGCAGTGGCCTGTTTATTAGATACTCATCTTACTTGAGAGTTTTCCGATAGCTTTATGTTGTACTTCATTCTTCTTCTTCCATCAAAGTTTAATCATGTTCAGTCACAGGGCCTGACAGAAAAGTTGACAGGTAAGAAATGCCCCTTAAATGTGAAACTCAGCCAGGGCTCATCTTGTGACATAAAGCATACATTTCTGATGAACGCACAGCTGGGTATATCGCGGCTGTTAAAGCTGGCAAATGTCACCACTGATGAAGGAAAAGTTTGCAGAGATGATGTGTCTCTGCATTTAGATCCAGGCACACGGCCATGTCACTTCATGCTCACTGAACAGAGTGAATACTTTTCTTTGAAAAGAAACAAGAATCTGTCGAAGTTACTAGCACACTTCCTATACCACAATGTCCAATTTAAAGTTGGGAAACAAAAGCAGTTGCTATATATTATTGTCCCCACACCTTGTGGTTCAATATGGAGAAAAGTCTAATCTGTATTTCAGTTCATCATCTTCACTTCTTTATTTTGAAAAAAGTAGAGACCTACACACAATGGCATGTCATTAGCATTGCTCTTGTAGATATCTGGGTTCACCTCTTGGCCTGGTCACTGCATTTGTGGAGTCTGTATATTCTTTACACTGTGACCTGAAATTTCCTTTTTACAAAATTTGTATGTGATTTAATTTCCACCTTAATAAAAGGATGAATGTCTGTTTGTTCATCCGGTTGCTATGTCACTGTCCTTCTGAAAGATGACAGATCACAGACATTTACATTGCTTTTACGAATCCCGTAACAAATAGCCTATAATAGAGACATATGCATTGCATGGTGCACTATAAGTGATAATGCTTAGGTCTACATACATTGATTATGTAGATTTCAACTTGTCTCAGATAGGCAGCACAGTTATGGCTATCTCTAAATTGACTGTATATGAGTAAGTATGTGTGTGGAACGATGTGTGCTCTGTGATAGACTGACAACTTGTAATGCCCCATGACACCCACACCACAAAAGGGGGAGCAAGAATGTTCATAAGTGAGACATTCATCAGCACAGGCCAGCAAAAATTTCAGAAATTAAAAATACAATGGAAAGTAATGTTAACATAAAGGAATAATTATTGTATGATTTTATTAATGGCCATATATAGCTGAAAGTGAGGAAAAGTGTAAAATACATGCAACAAGTACAGTGTATTCTCTGTCAATACTAGCAATAAGAAAAACAGGGAAGTTTCAATTAGCCTACGGTTTTCTGAATTGGATGCTAAAATTTGCTTTGCTGGCGATTTTGTAATTTCAAAACACAAAACTCACCAAAAAGAGTTTTTCTGAGGTTTTAAAGTTTTTTTTTAGTTAGAAAACAAGGGACATTGCTCTCTAAAAACTACACTTCTTGTGTCTACCTGTGCTTTTATCCTGCAGCTGCATAATACAGATAATTGCCTGCACATCAGCAAAATCAAAATTCTGTTTATGCCTCTTGTTTATATCACTGCATAGTCCTATTGTGTTTTAAAAAAAGTACACATTCTGCATATTTTTCACAAATAGATAAACTAAAACGCAATACTGTGCACATAACTGCATTTTCACTATACTTATAGCTGCTTATCCCACCCCAGCAACCATCCCTTCCTTTGTCTTGTTCTTGCTGATGAAGGTTCACATGCTCCATGCATGAAGGATGTTTGAGTTTCATTTCTGTCTCTGATGCAGCTTTAGGATTGTGATCACTAAAACTGTTAAAATAATTGGCAAAGTAGGCATCCTCTTACCAGTACAAACACAACACACGTCTGACAGCACAAAAAATGTCTACACATCACTAGAAATGAGTCCAGTGATATTTTTCATTGGAGATCTTTATTTGAATATTAAATGCCAGGCAGATGTATGCAGAATTAATCCATGAAACTGATTCCAGACAGGAAATGAACACCTTTCTTCTTTTGTCAATGGCACCAATTTTGTCAATTTTTCATCATTGGTCACCACCAATATGTGCCAATGCATAATACAGTTTACACTGCGTATTTCTCCAGCACACATCTGATTCATCTGTATATCTAGCACTTTAACATGTACCCCTATCACTAGAGCAGTCAGTCTGCTCTCAGGGCTGTCATACTTGCAGTGTTATGTTGCACAGTCTTTACAGCCATTTCTTAAGATTTAAGTATTGTGGGGAACAGCCCGGACACAGACAGGCAGACATGATGGTTTTACCACACACGTGTTTATTCACAGTATATACAGTGCACATACCCAGTGCCTCGGCACCAATCACCCCTTTAAGTCCTGGCCACCACACAATGCCTTATCAGTCTCTGGTCCGCCTCCACTCCTCTCCACCAAGCTTCGTCCTCTTCCACCCAACTCTCTCCCTTGACTGGAGGGAGGCGGCCCCTTTTATTCACCCCAGATGGGCTCCAGCTGCATCCTGAGGGCCTGTAGCCACACCCCTGTGTGGCGGAAGCCCCAGCGGTGAAACCGGAAGTCCACCAGGTGTCTCCATCTCTCTTCCCCCCAGCACTTCCCGGTGTGACGGAAGTACTGAGGTCCAACATTCCCAAGGCATTGGGGCGACCCCTGGCGGTGACCACGGGCCCCTACAGGGTTGAGCTTCCAAGCTCCGTACCCGTGGTCCCCAAATCCACCAGGGAGGACGCCCCCTCGTGTCCTGGAGAAGGCTCAAGCCCTCCTCCACTCCTCCTGGGCGTCCCGGCAGTATTCACACAGTGTTTAAAAGTTAATTCATAGTAGTGGTCAATTTAGGAAGCTGAAGAAAAATCAAAGCAATTCATAAATAGAGTATTAGCTTAAAGAATGTAGAAAAAAAAAATCTACAAACAGAGCTGTTCTTTATATTTGCCTACCATGTATCATTTGGGAACATCATTATGTTTTGATTTGAAAAAAGCAAGAAGTAAATTTTGCACATAATTTTGATTATTATATTAAGATTAAAGATATTGAAGATTCAAATTATTTTTAGTAAGTGTTGGTTATAAATCTGATTAAAAAAGAGGTGCAAGCCTACATATCACAGTGGGCGTGTGGTGTCCCCCGTTTATATCACTAATTGGCACTCTGTCTAGTGTTACACCCTGGTGTGTGTCATATGCGAGCCTGAATTGGATCATGTGACCTTTCAAATACAGATGAATGCATTACCTCATTTTTTGTCAAAGCAGTTTTGTCTTTAAGAATAGTTTTGCACATTTTACCAGTTTTTTTTTACATTACTTAGAAGAAATTATTTATGGTGACCTCAGAGGGGCAAAACCCAAACAAAAAAATGAAAACACAAACAATAACAGAATTTTATTCAAAGTGAGAGATCCCTGAGAAATATTTTTCCCTAAATTTCAAAGTTGCTGTTTGATCTTTTGAAGTGTTATCAGTGCCTACTCAGAGGCAGACTTAATTGTAAGTCTTGGTACAGCAACAGTGCCACATATTCCATGTGATTTTTGGTTCTCAGAAAAACTTCTGCCTGTCACAGTTACTACTCAAAGCAGTTATGTTGATTTGCTGCACCCAGGCTGACAAGAATTTCTGCCTGTGAAAAGTAAACAATGAAATGTCCAAAAGGTCAAATTATACATATCCATTCATAACCATCGCCCAAAAAGAATTTTTTAAAATTTCCTGTTTCTTACTACTGATCCAACCACTTCCCCATTAAGGTATTTTGATTACATTAAGGGGTTTGATGAAAACAATAGACACAAATATTTTCATTTTTGTACATTCCAGGGGTGCTCATTTTTAAAATATTTTATCTGAAAGTTAATGTTGTGGTACAATGTTTCTTCTTTTTCATTTGTGTTACACTACCAGTTGTTTACATGAAACTTTTGTCTATGTGAGTTGCTATGAACAGAAAGGAGAATGTCCTTCCCTCAAATAACATAACTGCAAGAATTTAAGATAAAAATTAGAATACTTCCGAAAGACATTTTCTGAAATTCCAGCTTTTGCTACTTCCAAGTGGACATCTTCTGTCAGTTTTAGGACTTTCATAATTGTGGAAAAATTTCAAATTACTGCAAAAAATGAAATCTAAGCAAGTGAAAATTATTTATATCATGATACAAAATATTGTTTTGTTTATTGTAAGAATTATTGACTTATCAAAAAATGTGTATTTACGATTTGTGGCCTGCAAACCTGACACAGAAAGACACAGGATACAAGTTCAAGGCACTTGCAGTTTTTACGTCTTAGCAATCTAGCACAGTCACAACACAAAGTACAATATCAATCTCTTCTCATTCTCTCTCTTTTCTCCTTCACTCCTCCTGGCAAGCTTTGCCTCCCTCTTCCCATCTCTGGCTCTCGGAGTAGTGGCTGCTGGCTCTTTTTATAAGGCACCCGGAAGTGTTCCAGGTGCTCATTGTTCCACTTCCAGCAGTACTTCCAGGTGTGGTAGAAGAACTGCCCATAAGGGCTCTGCAGCTGCTACAGCACCCCATGGCAGTGCCCACGGATCCCAACAGGGCTTTATCAAACTCCAACTCCCTAGGAGCCCTGCAGGAGTCCAAGGCACCACTGCAACCCAGGAGGACTGCCACCTAGCGCTCCGGGGGAGGTAATGCTCTGGATACGCTCTCTCCCCGGTCCTTCCAGCATGGAGACATCCCTGCTCGGCAAGGGTCCCGGCTGTACGACACAGATTATTTTAAGAAATATTGTCAAATAAATTTTGCTTACCCAATTGGTAGATTTTTTTGCTAAATAAAAGCAAAACAACTTATATTTAAATAGCTTTTGTCTAGTTTTTGCATATTCATTTTTTGCAGTGTTCAAAACTACCAGTGGTGTCTTTACATTAAGGGCAAGTGGGGAGCTGCACCTACCATGCCTCACCATGTGTATAGCTTGCTGAACTTATTTATTTATTTTATTTATAGGCACATTTCAAGGTTTTCAAGGACACCTTACAAAACACATTAATAGCAATAATCACAATATAAAATAAAAAAGTACAGTTACAATAAAACTAATGTCAATACAACGCTAAAATTACATACTGTATATCAACTAAAATTTATATCGGACAAAATAAGCAAGCTTAAAGAGATGTGTTTTAAGGTTGGATTTAAAGGTAGGAAGAAAGTGAATGTCTTGTGGGAGAGAGTTCCAAAGACGAGAGACCACTTGGCAGTAAGCTCTAAATCCTATAGTAGTTAGGCAAGCAGGACGTACAATAAGATTAATGGAGGAGGAGGATCTAAGAACAAGGGAAGGAATGGAGATGTGAAGAAGATCAGAGAGATACAGAGGTGCCGAATTGTGAAGAATCTTGAGAGTAAAAAGCAAAATCTTAAAATCAATTTAACAAAGGAGCCAGTGAAGTTACTGAAGGACAGGAGTAGTGTATTCTATCATAGGGTTTCTGATAATGATACGAGAGGCAGTATTACGAACCAGTTGAAGTTTGTAGTGAAGTTTGTGAGGAAGATCAGATAGGATAGAATTACAATAATCAATACAAGATATTACCAGAGCATGTACAAGAATAGCATTGATATCAGCTGTAAGAAACAGGAGAGGATGGCTATTATCATGTAGAAATTGAAATATGCAGAGCAAGTGATATTATTAATACTGTATATGCTTCAGATTTTAAGGCACTGCGGAGAGAGACATCTAAACTCTTCCTGAGAGGAAGAAGAGATTAGAGAATTATCAAAAGTCCGAGAAATATTGTCACATTTGGCCAAAACAGTTTTAGTTCCTACCAGAAGAACCTTTGTTTTATCACTGTTAAATCTGAGAAAGTTAGCAGACAACCATGATTTAACTTCCTGCAAGCAGTCAGAGAGGAACGAAGGTGGAAGAGTGTTCCGAAAGATAAGATTTAAACCAGATATGTGGAGCGCCAATGATACCAATTGATTTTAATTTCTCTAGGAGAATATGGTGAGAGATTGTGTTAAAGGCAGGGTCCAGATCACGAGTATAGTTAGCAACTCAGAGTCAGCTGCCATCAGCAGATCATTGGTGATTTTGATCAGGGCTGCCTCGATACTGTGAAATGGATGAAAACCAGACTGAAATTGTTCAGACAAATGGTTTTCAATAAGGTAAGGGTGAACCTGCACAACAACAGGTTTTTTTGAGTGTTTTTGAAAGGAATGGTAAATTTGAAATCAGACAATAATTATTTAGGATGTGGGGATCTACGCTGGATTTCTGAAGAATTGGAGTTATAAGTTTCCTTAGAAAGATAAAGGAACAAGACCAGAAATAAGGAAAGAATGTATGATATTTGTTACTAAAGAAGAAGGAGAAGGCAAACAGGATTTAACCACATGAGAAGGAAGTGCATCCAACTGACAGGTAGAGAGAGGGTTTCGATTTTCTAATAACACCAGATATTTTCTCCACAGTTGGGAGCTTTAAACCAGAAAGAAAAGAATTGGTTATAAAACGTTCCATGTGCACTTTCCTAAAGAGGTTGACTGCAGGTGAATATTGCCAACCTTAGTTTAAAAAAATGTCATAAAAGAGTTACAATGATCAGTTCAATAGAATTCAGATGGCAAATTGTCAAGTGGCTGTAGAATGCTGTTTACAGTAGAAAACAAAGCCCTCGTATTCCCTTCACCAGACCAAATTAGTGTTGCATAATATGTAGTTGTTGCTGTAAACAGAGCATCTTTATAATGCTACATGTGTACATCATACATATTCTTATGGACAGCAAGGCCATGTTCAAACATTCCAATTAGCATATAGTTACCATGTTCAAAATATTAAAAATTCCATGATATGCTAAATGCAATTGCTTATCTTGAAAAATAAGACTTTTTGAGTATGTGACATTTTTCTTTGTGCATGGTGCCACTAGCTTGATTTCACATTCCTTGGGCAGGCCCTTCAACCCTGTTATATTCTTAGCATACCTTTTCTCAGTTGTGTAAATGTGCAGCCTGAACTTCTTAATTCTGCCTTGGGGTTTAAAGTGTAGTGCCTTTTAAAGCAACCCATTGTTTTTTTTGTAACACAATTTCAAGTGTGCATGCATTTGTACATCTTACTATTTTGGAGTTGGCATCATCATTATCACAAATCAAGCCAATACTAAACTACACTATATTTTTTACAACTTTTCCCATTGAAGAAAAATTAAAATTTATGATTTATCTTCTTCTTATTTTGGCTGTTCCCATTAGGGGTCGTCACAGTATGAAATCTACTTTCAGTTTCAAATTTTGAAATTGATGTAAACATATCTTCATTCGACTGACATTTTATCATCATTGCTGTTAGTCAGATACATTGTGAAATGCAGTGTCCCTCCCTCACTCCTTCACATGGGGTTTACCCCTTCCTGAGCTCCTTGCAATGCCACTTTTGCTTTTCTGACCTTCAATGGCTAATTTCATGTGGCTTTAATGATAATTGTCTTGCCAATACATTCATATCACTGTCTCCACTTCACACCACTCACTTGGGGTCAGAGGCAACACCATCTGCCCTGACTTTTCTTAACACCATGAACTGATTCAACCCTGGATCCTTCCCAGGATCAGTTGTGGCCTTATACCTAGGTCAATAGATTTAAGCAGATAAGAGGTTTTTGAATGTTTTGCTCTTTAAGTGTTTGATCATCTCTCTCTCTCTCTCTCTCAGGTCCATATAGTCCCACAAGACTTTTCCTGTTGGAAACTCTACTGAAAACTACCAGGCCTATCCTTGAAGTCTTTCACAAATCAAGAAAAAATTTTATATAATGGCCCAATGGGGCCTCAGGAGGTAAAAAGTACAATTTATGAGAAAGACTTGAAATTCTTAGTGCAGTCTTCAGTAATAAAAGCAGATACTGTACTTAAGTCATAAAAGACTAATATGACATTGGGTAACATAGCACACTGTGGGGAATATACATCAAATGAAATAATGCTAATGGTCTATGACAAACTAAGGCTTCATTTGTGATACTGTGTGAAGTTATTGGTCTCCTATATTACATCATTCTACTGACCTCCCTCTTATTTACACACATGTATACTGTCTTGTTCCTCTCCTCTCTAGAGCATATCTCTACATCTCCAGGGTCACCTCAGTCTGCTCCCTACTCTCACTACAGATCATAATATCATCAGCAAACATCATAGTCCACGGGGACTCCTGTCTAATCTTGTCTGTCAACCTGTCCATCACCATTGCAAATAAGAAAGGGCTCAGAGTCGATCCCTGATGTAATCCCACCTCCACATTAAATGCATCTGTCACTTCTACCGCAGACCTCACTGCTATCCCACTTCACTCATTCATATCCTATACAAGTCTTACATACTGTACTTCTCTGCC
The DNA here is from genome assembly GCF_900747795.2 of Erpetoichthys calabaricus. NCBI lineage: Eukaryota > Metazoa > Chordata > Cladistia > Polypteriformes > Polypteridae > Erpetoichthys > Erpetoichthys calabaricus. The sequence continues at coordinate 124,939,087 of NC_041394.2, forward strand.
AATCCAGCCTTCCTCATACAGTACCATAACTCCTCTCGAGGCACCCTGTCATATGCTTTCTCCAGGTCCACAAAGACGCTATGCAATTCCTTCTGGGCTTCTCTATACTTCTCCATCAACACCCTCAGAGCAAACATCTCATCTGTGGTGCTCTTTGTTGGCATGAAACCACACTGCTGTTCACTAATCATCACTTCACTTCTTAACCTAGCTTCCACTGGTCTTCCCATAACTTCATGTTGTGGCTCAACAATTGTATCCCCCTGTAGTTACTACAGCTCTGCACATCCCTCTTATTCTTAAAAATCTGAACCAGTTCACTTCTTCTCCGCTTCTCAGGCATCCTCTCACTTTCCATTAATTCCATTAAACAATTTGGTTAAAAACTGCACTACCATCTCTAATAAACACCTCCATGCTTCGACAAGTATGCCATCTGGACCAACGGCCTTTCCAACCTTCATCCTCCTCATAGCTGTCCTTACTTCCTCCTTGCTATTCCATTGCACTTTCTTATTCACTATGGCCACATCATCCAACCTTCTCTCTCTCATTCTCTTCATTCATCAGCCTCTCAAAGTACTGTTTCCATCTGTTCAACACACTCACCTCACTTGTGAATATGTTTCCATCCTTATCCTTTATCACCCTAACCTGCTGCACATCTTTCCCAGCTCAGTCCCTCTCTCTACCCAATCGGTACAGGTCCTTTTCTCCCTCGTGTCCAAACTTTCATACGACTTATCATACGCTTTTTCTTTAGCTTTCACCATCTCTCTCTTTACCTTACACCTTATCTCTGTGTACTCTTGTTTACTTTCTGTATCTCTCTGACTATTCCATTATGAATAAGAATGGCATTGTTATGGCCATGAGAATTAACCATTTTTAATTTGATTTGTTATTTTCTAAAATGTTTAATGAAAATTGATTATTTTTGCAACCAATGAAGACTTCCAAATTATGATGAATGTGGTGTCTTCATTTTTTTCCTCTGTGTTATGTAAACAGAAGAAAAAAGAAAAAACCTTCCATTTGAAATAAGGCTATGTTTTTGTTTTTTCCTTTCTTTTCATTATGAAAGAGGGCAAAAATTCACAGATGTTTAATAAGTTCAACTAAGAGGTTTAATAAGAACTAAGTAGTTTAAATTCATGGATTTTTTTTTTTATTAGAAAAAGTAATAAAGATTAATTACTTTATAGGCAGTGTCATCCATCCCGAACTCATCTTCTTTTTTTGAAAATTAGAATATAGGCTCCCTAGTAAATTTCACACAAATACTTGAGAATTCTTCACAAGGATTACTGTAGAGACATTGTGCCATGATTTAGGAATTTGATAAAGAATTCAATTCTCAACTTTATTTTTTTACTGTGCATTTTGAGTTACTCAATAAATAATTGTCCGTTAAATGTTTTGGACAAAGACACATTTTTCCCTTGATTTACCCATCTGCTCCACAGTTTAAAATTACAAATCAAACAATTCAGATGGGATTAAAGTGCACATTACAAACTTTAGCTTAAGGGTATTTGAATACATTTCAATCACACTAATGTAGAAATCACAAAATATTTTATACATGGTCCTCCCATTTCAGGATACTGTAATGTTTAGAACATAACAATGGCAGGTATATAAAAGCAGCCATATTTAGTACTTTATTAAAATATCCCTTGCATGCAATGACTGCTGAAAGCCTGCAGTTTATAGACATCAACAGGTACTGAGTATTTACTCTGGTGATACTTTGCTAAGTCTCTAATTCAGCCATCTTCAACTCCTGCTTTTTTCAGGGGCTTGTCCCCTTATGTTTTCTCTTCAGCATATATGGAAGGCATGCTCAACTGGTTTTAAATCAAATTACTGGGTTGTTAATTTTTTTCCATTGTTTGGCTTTGGAAAATGCCTGTGTTGCTTTAGCAGAATGTTAGCATTATCTTGTTATAGGATGAAGCACTGTCCAATAGGTTTGGAGGCAATTACTGGAACTTGAGCAGATGAGATGTTTCTCTACACTTCAGATGGCAGCATACTTGTCTGATTGTCCACGTTTGTGGACATTGTGAATAATTACTATATTTTGACTATAATTTTGGTTAGTATTTAGGACTTTCATTGCTAGGATTTGGTCATCTTTGACTTTGGTCATCAGACTTTGTGTTACTTTGGCCACAAGAATATTCTCTTTGTTTTCCTAATTCCTGTTGTGATCTTTGTACCACTGCTTCTAAGAGAAAGTACACAAGGAACAAGTCACTAAGCAGCATAGTTAAAACTTGATGTAAATGGCAATGTCATTCAGAGTAATCTATTCTTGTTAATAGTACAGTATTATATCCTTGCTAAAGTCAAGTCCAGTCAAGTTGGGGAGCATGCACTGGTAGAGTGCGTTGCCGCACCCACTACACGATGAAACAACTCAGGATCCCAGTTGGCAACCCCCCAGGCAGACACGCGTTCCAGTCCCACCCTCCAGAAATGATCCTCTATCTGCCGCAGCCAGGTGTTACGTGAGCGACCCCTTGGCCTGGTCCAGCCACTTGGGTCCCCAACAATGTGGATCTTACGAGCTGGATCACCCTTGGGGAAATGTGCCACATGGCCTTAGTGCCATAACTGACGCTCCCTCACAATGCAGGCAATGTGCCTCATTCGGGACTCCATGAGCAACTGCTCATTCGATACAAACCAAAGGTACCCAAGAATTTTCCAGAGAGACACAGTACCAAAGGAGTCCAGCATTCGTCTCAGGTCACTGGATAGCGTCCATGTCTCGCAACCATAGAGCAAGACAGGAAGCACCAGCACTGTAAAAACTTGGACCTTTGTCCTTTTGCAGAGATATCGGGAGTGCCACACACCCCATTCCAGCGACCTCATGACCCTCCTTGCTCTCCTAATCTGTCTACTGACTTCATAGGAAGAGTCACCAGAGATATGAATGTCACTGCCAAGGTAAGTAAACCTCTCAACAAGGTCGACACTCTCTCCGCAAACAGACACACTGCTGATGACTGTGCCCAAGAGGTCATTAAAGGCCTGGATCTTGGTTTTTATCCAGGACACTCGGAAGCCCAGACACTTAGACTCCTCTCTCAGTCTCTCGAGCTCCCCGATCACAGCCTCCATTAACTCCGCGAAGATCACAGCATCGTCAGCAAAGTCAAGATCCGTGAATCTTTCTTCACCAACACATGCCCCACAGCCGCTGGACCCCACGACGTTGTCCAACACCCAGTCCATACAAGCATTGAACAGAGTAGGAGCAAGAACACACCCCTGATGAACCCCAGAGAACTGGGAAAAACACAGAGGTCCTGTCTCCACTCTGCACAGCACTCACAGTACCAGTGTACAGGCTGGCAATGATATCCAGCAACCTCGAGGGGATCCTGCGAACCCTCAGGATGTCCCATAGGGCAGCTCGATCAACTGAGTCAAACGCTTTACGAAAATCAACAAAGGCTGCAAAGAAACTCTGCCGATATTGCGCTCCATGAGAACCCTCAGTGCCAGGATGCGGTCGATGATAGACTTCTTAGGTGTAAAACCAGATTGTAGGTGAGCAAGTGATCACAGATCCTATTGAGAGCAACCCTAGCAAGGACCTTACCCAGCACCGAGAGCAGTGTTATCCCCCTGTAGTTGCTGCAATCCAGGGGATCAACCTTCCCTTTCCAGACAGGAACGACAAGTCATGTTTTTTACAGTCAGTTGGGATGATGCCAGTCTCCCAAATGGAAGCAAAGACTGCTTGCAATGCCAGGAGGACAGCCTTACCACCAGCATGAAGAAGTTCACCCCGGTTACCACAGATCCCTGCAGCCTTTCCCTCCCCTCAGCTGGTTCACCACCTGTGCAATCTCAGTGAGATTGGGTGGTTCACAGCTAATTGGAGAATCAGCCTCAAGGACTGTGGACCCAGAGATGTCCAACGTCCTAGCCGGAGGATCAGCTTTGAACAACTGCTCAAAGTAGCCAGCCCAGTGGGTCACAATTGCAGTAAGGACCGTTCCATCAGCCGCTCTGACTGCGACTCTCTGAGGAACAGATTCAGATGTGTGTAATGCTTCGATTCCTCTGTAAGCAGGATGTGAGTCACTAGAGCACAGATGGTGTGTCACTTGCTCACAGATTCCTCTAACAAACGCCTCTTTATCTGTCCTCAGAGCCCTCGCAGCCATCCTTCTCAGTTCCCGGTACAGACCAGAGTTGCCATTGAGCCACGCGCTGTGACTCCTCTCGATGATATCCAGGGTGCCCTGCGAGATGAAACACCTCCTTCTGGGAAAACAAATAACACCAACACAACTAGATGGCGCCGACTGTTGTGGCTGGGCGTCTGCTTGTCTCGCTAGTCTATGTTTTAACTTTGTTTTTATGTTTTAGTTTATCCCAACGGCCACTGTCCTACGATTGTGAGTCTTTACTTAACATATTTTCTGGCTTGCTTTCCTCTCAATTTTCATCTCCTGATGGGATTTTTTGTGAACCTCCACCTTTGTTTTATTCATCTCCTGACTTCTTCACCTGGACGCCGGTGTTCACCTGTATCAGCGTGTTGAATGTCCCTCTGAGATGCAAACGCACCTGCCGCCGTCGTGGAAAAAGAGCCAGCATTACTGTTAAACAACGCCGACTCAAGTCCCACAGCTTTGATTCCTGATGCCTGCGAGTCGTCTATGGCTCATCTTCTCCTGCACAGGACTCCATCCCTGGTTCATGGGCGCTGGACACTGGATTTAATTTCTCAATTTCAAGGCAGCATCACTGCTCCTCGGTGAGCTCTCGGGCAGTAAACACTGCTAATCTTTGCACACTCACCCGTGCTAATCCAGCAACAAGCTCTTCAACCTCTATCAAGGCTGCTCTCTTGAACGTGAGATCAGTATCTAATAAAACCTTTATTCTGCAAGACTTTATTACTTCATATAATCTGGATTTCTTTTTCATCACTGAAACCTGGATTTTAAATGGTGACTCTTCATGTTTTACTGACTTGGTACCATCAGGTTATTCATTTTTTAACTCTCCACGGCTGACTCGTCATGGTGGTGGCATTGCCACTGTTTTTAAAAGTATTTTCTTGTGTCGGAACTTTACAAAGGGTCCGTTTAGCAGCTTCGAACTGCAAGTTTTCGAAGTGTGCAGCTCTCCTTCTTTGTTGTTTGCTGTGGTTTGTAGACCTCCTGTAATTAATGATATATTCATTTCTGAATTCTCTGACCTCCTCGATGATATTACCCTCTCCCATGACAAAGTATTTATTGTTGGTGATTTTAACATTCACATTTGTTGTCAATCAAAACCTTTGGTTAATGACTTTTTATTACTATTGGACTCATTTGATTTTATCCAGCATATTAATACGCCAACTCACTCTCTCAGTCACACCCTTGATCTCGTTCTTACTCGTGATATTTCAGTTAATAATATTGATTTATGAGATGTTTCTCTCACTGATCACTTTCCTATAATGATGGATATGAATATTACTGTTGATGTCCCGACTACTAGCCGTCTCCCACGCTGCTCGCGCTTTTTAAATTCTTCTAATATATCCGATTTTAAAACCATATTCTCTAGTCTTGATGTGCATGCCCAAAATAATGGTATCGATGATTCTGTCTTAAAATTTAATTCTTCTTGTAAAACGGTTTTAGACTCAATTGCTCCACCCAAGATACACAGTAATAAGGGAAGACCTGCTCCCTGGTTAAATGAAAATACACGATTGCTGCACCGCGCCTGTCAAGCTGCTGAACGGCATTGGGAAAAAGATGGACTGATTGTTTCTAAACAGATTTTTAGGACTTCTCTATTCAACTTCCAGACAGCCGTTAAGAAATCTAAACATGATTTCTTTGCTGATTTAGTATCCCGTCATTCTAAGAATCATAGGGTCTTATTTAATTCAACTAATACAGCCATTCACCCTCATTCTGTGATGGGATTAAATATCACTGTTCATTCATATGAGCAGTTTCTATCATTCTTTGTCAGCAAAATTGATACAATCCACTGTGGCATTGTTCAAACGAGCTATGAACTTCCTACTGTTAAACAGGGCAATGTCTTAGAATCCTTTGATCTAGTCTCACGTTCACAGTTAAAAAGAACTATTGACACCCTTAAACCAGCCTCCAGCCCCCTCGATATTGTACCACGCCTCTTAGTGGAAGCCTTTGATGTTTTGGGCCCATCTTTACTAGCCATTATCAATGATTATACAGTATAAGTGCAGGGGTTGTACCCTCATTTTTTAAACATGCCCGCGGTCCGTCCCTGTCTAAAAAAGGCAGAATTAGATCCTGGAGTTTTAGCCAATTTTCGCCCAATTTCCCAACTGCCATTTCTGGCTAAAATTCTAGAAAGAATTATTTATACTCAATTGGTCGATCACCTTAACTCCAATAATTTATTTGAGACCTACCAATCTGGCTTTAGGCGTTTTCATGGTGTTGAAACGGCCCTCCTGAAAGTATTCAATGACATCTCTATTATTACGAACTCAGCTGATGCGGCAGTCTTTCTCCTCCTTGACCTGTCCGCTGCCTTTGACACTGTTGACCATGAGATATTGCTGATGTGGCTTGAACATTTGGTTGGGCTTTCAGGGGCTGCTCTTAACTGGTTCAGGTCATATTTAACTGGTAGACACTTTTCAGTGACTTTTAAATTCTTCTTTTTCGTCTACTGCTCCTCTTAAATATGGTGTTCCTCAGGGATCCATTATGGGTCCTATTTTATTCTCTATATACCTTCATCCTATTGGAGCTATTTTTAGGAAATTTAACATTTCTTTTCACTGCTATGCAGATGATACACAGGTTTATATTCCTGTCTGCAACACTGCAATAAATCAACTCCACAACTGTCTGTCTGAACTAAGATCCTGGATGGCTAATAATTTTCTTGATCTGAATCATAATAAAACGGAGGTTCTTATGGTGGGTCCATCAGCTAAAGCCCAAATTGGTCTTGGACTTCTCAGCTCTTGCTCTGTCTTTTGCAAACCTCAAGTCCGCAGTCTTGGTGTAATCTTTGACAGTAACCTCTCTTTTGAGAAACAAAAGTAAATTCTGTAGTCAAGAGTTGCTTTTTCCAGCTTCGTCTATTAGGTAAGATCAAGCCTTTTTTATCTTCTAGGGATCTTAAGAAAGCTACTCATGCTTTTATTTTTTCTCGCCTTGATTACTGCAACTCACTGTATTCTGGGATTAGCAAATCCCTGATACACAGGTTACAGTTGGTCCAAAATGCTGCCGCTTGCTTTCTGGTTGGGGCAAGAAAGTATGACTCTGTTTCTCCTATTTTAACTTCTTTACACTGGCTGCCTGTCATTTTTCGAATTGATTTTAAAATCTTGTTGCTAGTTTTTAAATCTTTACATGGGCTTGCTCCTGCCTATTTATCAGAATTGTGTGCTTTACACCAGCCATCCAGAGTGCTTAGATCTTCTGGTCAGTTGTCTCTTGTTGTCCCTCGTACCAAGTGTAAAACCAAGGGGGACAGAGCTTTTGCAGCTGCTGCTCCTCGCCTGTGGAACTCTTTACCTCATCATATAAAGGACTCCTCTACAATTGAACTGTTCAAAACAAGATTAAAGACTCATTTCTATTCACCTGCATTCCGTGACTTTCAGTAATACTGATGGTTTCCTCATTGTGATTATATAACATCACTTCTATTTATTATTTTATTTTTTATTTATGTTCATGTTTTTTATTTCTATTTATGTTATTTGTCTGTTTAATTTTATTTTTTTATTATAAAGCACTTTGGCCACAGCATTCCTATGTTGTTTTAAATGTGCTATATAAATAAATTGACATTAACCCTCAGCAACCTTCAGGGTCTTGCCATGGAAGGTATCCCACATCACATTAAGATCGATAGTTGCACTCAAATCTGCAAGTTCCTCACACAAACTGCGTGCAGTCTCATTAGAAACAGCCTGGTCTTGGAGTCTGGCCAAGTCCAGGCTCATTTTCCTAGTAGGTGGTAGCCAACTGGACTTAAGCTGCATCCTAAGAGTAGCAACAACAAGTCTGTGTGTCAGAATTCACAAACTGGGCACTTCTGTAGACCCTGCAGTTTTGCAAGAGCCTCCAGCGTCTGCCCATGAGGATGTGATTGATCTCTTTCACCACACCACCAGTACTGGAGTACCAAGTCCAAAGATGCGGTTCTGGGCACTGGAACCAGGATGACCTTTTGCTCCTCTGACAGCAGAGGAAGATGATTATCTTGCCGGAAAGACAAGACGTTCCATGCGCCTACCTGTATGGGCCGTCTCAAATTGGGATCCGAGTGCTGCCGTGAAGTGAGCGATGCCTCAGCACCACACCAGTTCTGATCCCCAACAGACCTGACCCCATTGGCTCTCCAACGGTTTCAACTCTTCTGGGGATGGGGCTCCTGAGGGCTTTCCTCCATCCCCTTCATGATGCAAGCAACCTTCCTATGGGCGGCTGCAGCAGAGCTACTCCCGCTGAGAGCAAATATGACTCCTTTCTCTTGTCTTGGAGCTGTGTGAAGTTTTTTTTACAGTGGCTGGAGTGCCAATCCTGCCACCAACCCCCATGATTTCCCTGCAAGTTGGGGGACCGCCTGCAGGGCCAGATGCAGTTTAACGTCATACCCAGGACAAAACAGCAAACAGATTACCAGAATTAAAACTTATAATGTGAACACAACATTCTCATACTTGCTTAGTCCACTTCAGAGTTGTAGTGGCTCTGAAATCTTTTCCATCATAACTGGGTACAAGGTAGAAAACAGCCAGTCAGTCACAGTGCTCATTCATGCACACACCCACAGAGTAAATTTTGAGTTCTACATTAAAACCTAACAACTGCATATTTGGGAGGAAAAATCAAAACCAAAACTGAATGAAAACACTAACAGATACTATAAGAGAAGAACATGCAAGCTATACAACAACCAGGTATGAAATTTGAAACTTTGGACAGTGGACAGTACTGTATATTTTGCAAAACTATGAGAACAGTGAAACTACCAAATACACAGTGAAGTTTCTGTTATACTTATTAACTTACATAGTCTTTATTGTTTCAAATCATGGGGTTTCAGGCAGTCATTCAAGGATTGAACACTAGCACATCTCAGGGAATATTCATTCATGCTCCCACATACACATACTGGGGCAATTTTGTTGGCCTAAATGAATAGGAATGGCTTTTGAATGATGGATGATATCCAGAAAAATCTAAGCAAATTTGGGATGAAAGCATTAAAAGCCAAACATAGTTAGTGATTATACCTGGATTTGGCCCCAGATCCCTGGGTTGTAAGACTTTAATCCAGATATGTTCACTAAATTTGAATACTTTATTTAAATGCTAAACTTCTAAAAGGTAATTTCATGCAGTGATAACAAGAAGTAAAAATGAAAATGTTTTATTTGATTATGACAAAAATAAAAGTGCATTTTGCTGTTGTAAATTGACAAAGGGTGCCTGTGCTTTTCTATATGTGGAGCCCAGCAGGGAAGAGGGTTGGAAAAATGATGGGACTCAGGTCATATGCTAATGTTGACTTTGCATCTAATATGGCTAATTTTAAAGCCAGCATGGGATTTATAAGCTGCTAATTAACTACATATATTTAAAATCTTTTCATTGGATGCTGTTCAAAGACCTTGTGACATCAGTCACACTTGCCACCTGTTTTGGGGGCAGTAGTGGGAGGTGGTGCTTGGTTTTCAGATGCTACAAGGGAAAATCCCCTGATGATTCAAGAACCTCAGTCTGTCAGTTCTTTCAAGACATGGGTTCACTTGGGTCTTCCTCTCCAGTTAATGAACAGATGTTTGTGACCCTGTTTCTGAAAGCAAGGCTAAAAGGTTAGTGGGATTCCTCACAATAAATGAAAACTAATTTGAGGCATCTAGGGTCATGGCTGCTGCTGTGAGCAGAAAGTGTTGTGTTAGTGAGCCGCCTGGGTCTCCTCAGTGGGGGTGAGATTTTGTAACTGCCTAAGAATCACTGCCCTCTTAACATCAGAAGCACTGCAGATTTATTTTTTCTTTCAGGTTAATTGGACATATGAAGAGGCTAAATCATTATATGTTACTGGCTTGCAGCCCATCAAATGACAGATTGAAAGGAATGGAAAAGATTTTTATATGTAGTTAATTTTTCAGTTATTTACTATATATATATATATATATATATATATATATATATATATATATATATATATATATATATATATATATATATATATATATGTATATATATATATATTGTTTATTTCTGTTATATAATGGCTCAAGCTGCCTTGTTTTAGGCAGAATTTAAGGAAGAAAGCCAATGACAGCACTTTTGGGATTTTAGTTTATTTCCATTTTCCTTAGCTCTGTCTATGAGTCTTGCTTGATGTTCCCTTTCACACCACACTCCTACAGTTTCACCCCACTTTCATATTCATTGTCATAAAGGTTCAACAGTGTTGCTGAAGGTAGGTAAAGGCTCATTTTTGTATCTCTTATTACTAATTATACATTTCTGCTTTCCATGACTCTGAATTTGATTAAATGGTTTGAAGGTGGATGGATGTATGGACTATTGAAGCAACTCATGCTTGTAACTGTGATGTGGTATTTGCAATACACTTTAAACTTTCACTTACTTTTCTGACTCTTTACTTTGTTCTGTACCTGAATAGGAAAATGTGCACAGCCACATACTTATTTCTGTAAAGTGAAAAAGCTTGAGATGAAGTTTCTCTAAACATGCTAATTATGCAAGGCACACTGTGACCAGTTGGAATTTAAAGTGAAAAGATTTCCAAGCATCTCTGAAATACTTTATAGTATCCTTCTCTCTGATATTCTGTTAATGCAAGGGGTGGCATTTGCATTGCCATTAAAATACTGACACTTAATTGTACCATCTATTTAGCTTGTATACTGTATATAAATATATATATTTATATATACTGCATGCTGAATGCTGGTGACTTCAAACAAGGAATAAAATGTCTATTAGGCACATTCCATTCTTGGACACTACAAGCTGGACTTGCTATAGCCAAATATTAATGACTGTAAATATAGACACATGGTACAATATGAGCATCATCTGACATTACCTTACTGCCACCTGCAAACTTGATATTGACAAGAGCAGCTCTCTTGTTATGCAAGCAGGAAGCTTTTATTCATGTTTGGGGGGGCGGTAGTTATTTGCTTTTACAGTATTTCTTATATTTATTTATTTTGGAAGCTTCTGTAAAATAATTTCCCATTGGAAACAAATAAGGTGTTATCTATCTATCTATCTATCTATCTATCTATCTATCTATCTATCTATCTATCTATCTATCTATCTATCTATCTATCTATCTATCTATCTATCTATCTATCTATCTATATGCCTCCTCGCCTCCTCCCAGACCTCATCTGTCTTCCTCCCAATTCAAGTCTCTTTATGAAGGGAGGCGGCCCCTTTTAAACACACCCGGATGTGCTCCAGGTGCTTCCTGGCAATCTCCCACTGGCACTCCCCAGTGTGGCGGAGTACCGGCTGCATACCTGGAAGCACTCCGGATGTCCCTGCTCCTCTTCCCCCCAGTACTTCTGCCACATCTGGTCCAGGGCTCCCAAGGCATCGGGGCGCCCCCTGGCGGTGGTTCCTATAGCAACCAGGGTGGTCGCCCCCACATGGTCTGAGGCGGGCGTAAGACCTCTTTCGGTCCTCCTGGGCGTCCCGGCTGGGTCGCCCCCCCAGCCACCTGAGACACTATATATATGTTGTGATAAAGGCACTATATAGTGCCCGACCCGGCACAGATTGACACAGAGGCATGTGTAAAAAACACAAAGACTTCTATTTTTCTTCAGCTGGATGGCACGTCTTCCCCGTGAACCCCCCAGCCACAACACAGTCCCAAAAACACTTAACTCCAAACACAAACACGCTTCCTCTGGCACCATCACTCCATCCTAGGCAACCTCGTCCTCTTCCTCCCAATGTTGGCTCCTGAGTGGTGGATGCTGGCCCTTTTTATGTAAAGCACTTTGAGCTACTTTTTGTATGAAAATGTGCTATATAAATAAATGTTGTTGTTGTTTTTATAGCCCACCCAGTTGTCCGGGCTGCCTCAGGGACCCATGCAGCACCCCCTGGCGGCCACCCCAGATACCAACAGGGCTGTGGAGAACTGTGGAGAACCTGCGGGAAACTGAGGCACCAACATCAGCCAGGGAGGCTGCCACACACACACACATATATATATATATATATATATATATATATATATATATATATATATATATATATATTATATTTACTGCATTTACTGTATATATGCAGGAATTTCGGTTTGGATATATTGGAGATATGGGGAAGTACAATAAATCAATTTGGTAACACTTTAATTTAGGTTCTCCAAAAATGCCTCTATTACCTATTACTCTTATGTAACAAGACCTTAATAGAGGCTTTTTTTGGTCTTCATAATAGTGATAAAACATCAATTCTGTGGAGTGTGGCATATTGACATGATGGTAAAATTAATTGTTAATATGAAGGATTCACAGGTCGTATATACTAAATATGTAATTTCAAAAGAAATGTGTTTCAATTAAGCCACCTCAAACCACTCCAATTTGAAGTTTTATTAGTAGGTCACATTGCAGAGATGAATAAACACTTTACTGGTACTTTGCTAAGTAAGTGTTATGAAGACCTTTAGAAGTGTTTTATTAATGTCTTGTTACATAGAAGTAAATCAGTAATAGATGCATATTTGCAGTACCTAAACTAAAGTGTTACCAAAGATTTATTCCAAAGATTAAAAGTAACCTGAAAAAAGGTATGAGATAAAAAAGGGGGGTGTGGGGGTACTGAAATGATAGATCAGAAGCAAAAAATACAGTAGTGATCAGTAAACATATGGCATTATGCTGCACAAGAAGTGAACATATGCTATCAGTAATAAGGATTTAGCAACATAATATTAATATGAGTGCCACTTTGATGCAGTGGTTGATGTGACTGCCTCACAGCTCCAAGAGAATGGATTTTTATCCTAGCCCTGTCACTCTCTGGGCGGTGGTGTATGTTTTTTTTTTCTGGGAGCTCCAGTTTTATTTCCGTATGCCACAGACCTGTGTGCTATTTTGACTGAAAAACTCTAAAGTGACACAGTATGAATACACCAAGTGACAGACTACCATTTATTCCAGGACTGATTCCTATTTGATATCAAGTGCAGCTACAGCAAGCTTCATCCATCCATCCATCCATTTCCCAACCCGCTAAATCCGAACACAGGGTCACGGGGGTCTGCTGGAGCCAATCCCAGCCAACACAGGGCACAAGGCGGGAAACAATCCTGGGCAGGGTGCCAACCCACCGCAGGACACACACAAACACACCCACACACCAAGCACACACTAGGGCCAATTTAGAATCGCCAATCCACCTAATCTGCATGTCTTTGGAATGTGGGAGGAAACCGGAGCGCCCAGAGGAAACCCACGCAGACACGGGGAGAACATGCAAACTCCACGCAGGGAGGACCCGGGAATCGAACCCAGGTCCCCAGATCTCCCAACTGCGAGGCAGCAGCGCTACCCACTGCGCCACCGTGCCACCCCAGCAAGCTTCAGCCCCCTGCAATCCTGAATTAGAATTAGCTGGCTCAAGAAATATGATGCATGGATAATATCTATATTACTAAACGAAGGTTGTATATATGCACGGACGCCGGATGCCAGATGGCAGACGCACCGAAGCGCACGCGTACTGCGACTCAGCGCCCCAGAGTCAAACCCAGCGGCTTCCCAGACTCAGTAGGAAGCGCCCAAACAGCACAACACAACCTGTAAACTAAACTTCAGGTCACAATACAACCGCCGCCCAAATGCGCACACCACTGCATATAAAACCTTCGTTAAGTAATGTTTACGAAGGTTGTATATATGCACGGATGCCAGATGCAACCCGTGCCAAAAGCGCACTCGCACAGCGCCCAAGAGTCAAACTCAGCAGCTTCCCAAAGTCAGTAAGTGGTGCCCAAACAACGCAACAGAACCTGTAAACTAAACTTGAGGTAAAGCATGCACGCCAACAAGTTGCCATGGTGACATATTTAAACATAGACATAGAATAACTAGAAGCCTCATGACTAGCAGAATCGTACGTCAACGTCACCGCCATATTGTGAGTGGCACTGCTGTGAAGTGAAGTAATGAATAATGTGCTGCTTGGGATTGTACAAACCGCTGTACACTCCAAACCAGATCCCGTGGGATTACATTTCATAGGTAAGGCTGAACAATTGTTTTGGTTATATTTGGCCGTTAGAAAATCCCGTTTTATAATCTTTACTTTAGCTAACCCAGGCTAAGCTAGCAAAGCTATGCATTTATGTGCACAAGTGAGCCCCCAAACAACGTTTTGGCTAAACGTATTTAGTCACTATGTAGATTGTTGTTAGCTGTTAACATTTCTCAAACTTGATGATGTTTTTTCTCAAGGAGCACATTGAGGAAACACTGTTTGAAATTGACAACCATCATTTTATGCTCATGTCTTTAGTTGTGTCTGTCTTCCACAAACTAAGGCTGCACCATATTGCCAGACTGAATACTCTTAAATTACAGGATCTGAGTGAGCGAGAGGAGTGTAAGTCTGGAGGAGATCAGTGAGGTTGTGGAGAGCTTTAAATGTTAAGAGCGGTATTTAGTATTGTATTCTGTAGTTAAGAGGGAGCCAGTGAAGTTGAGAGAGAATAGGTGTAATATGTTCAGTGGATTTACAACACCAGGATATTATCCTGGCAGCAGAATTTTGAAGAAGTTGTAAGCGATGGATAAGTTTTTGAGGATTGCCAGATAGAATAGCATTACAGTAATCTATACGTGAGGTGACTCAGGCATTAAACAATACTTCAGTACTGTGTTGCGTAAGAACAGGACAAAGTCTGGAAAACCCAGTTTCCACGTCTACCTGTATTAGTTTAAATGGCACTTTTGCCATTCGCAATAAGGCTGACGCGCTGACGTATCGTGTCTACTGGGAAACACAGTGAATGCGCCGTCTATCTATATATGTCTATGTATTTAAACTTGAGGTAGTGGTGACTACTGACAGTGCCAGCAGTCAGCTACTCCACAGTGCCAGCGGTCAGGGGTTCTCCACTCCACAGTACCAGCAGCTACTCCACTACACAGTGCCACCAGTCAGTGTGCTCTAATCCACTGTGCCAGCACTCAGTGTGGCAGCTGTCAGTGTGGCTTATTTGAATCAGATTAAGGTAATTCAGTGTTAAAAGTAAGTTCAATTATGATTCCTAACAGCAAACCACTTCTAGCTAACAACACACCCATAGAAAAACAAAAGCGAGACTGCATGGATAAAAACAATGAACGAAGGCGCCTACAACGTGCTTCTGAAACACCAGAACCAAAGGAGTCACGGCTCCAAAAAGAAACAGCTTTACTACAAATATATTTATTTCATTAAATGAAAACTTTCCCAGGACGCTCCCACCGTCCATGATTTTTCATCCCTACAAAGATTGGAGGGAACAAAAAGTAATTGCCATTCTTGGATTTGCGATTCTTTAGAGAATCGGGGGTTTACTGGTCATTTTCTATTGTGTAGCTGGTATGGTCATCCAAGTGAAGGCGAGTCAAAAAATAGGAATATTTTAGGGTGTCAACTCTTTGTTTACTGATAAGGTCCAAACAAAAAACAACACTTGATGGCAAGAGAAAAAAAGCAATAAAAGTAAATACCACATAATGGAGTGGCCTGTAAGCGTTTTGCTTCTGCCGATGGGTCAACTGACTAGGAGCTCCTTCTGTCAGGTCATCACTGCTTTAATGATGCCTTCTATCATGTGGTTATCCTTTTGAAGCTCTGGGACCAGAAGGGTCGGGTCAGTTGCCCTCACTGGGCAGTTTCTTGGGACTATGGTGGAAGAAGATAATAAAACTGTTAGTGGCAGCGCCCCCTCTTGGCGTGGTATACCTGGGAAGAGCTTGGATGGTGATCCTCAGATGCACATGCGTGACACTGGATAATACAAATACTGCTAACTTAAATTATACTGAATTTCTGTTTAACAGAATCCAAACATGTAGTGTTATCTTTGACATGTATTTAGTATTCAGTGGTCAGATTTCTGTGCATTCTAAAACCAGCTTTTTTCTAAAGCAGCAGGATCTCGAAAATCAAAATTGTCTGTTGTAATGCTTTAAGGTCATGCTGTGTGAATCACTCACTTACTGATCAGCAGTTAATTCTAAACACCGTAGCAAAAATTATAATTCTATTTTAAAAGCACTACACTGGCTTTTTATTATGTTTAAGGTCTGTGTTAAAACCCTCTGCTGCAGGAAGCATAGCTATTGGGCATGCAAAACTCTGAAACAATTTGTCTTGCAATCCTAGCGAATTTAAGCAGAATTTAAATCAAGGCTGAAGACTTATTATTTTAGCATAGTATACTCCTCTTAAAATGGCTGCCTACATTGCTCTCTTTTGTTGCTTTCTAATGAATTGTTGGAATTGTTTTTGTTTTGCCATTACATTTCCATTTTTTTCTCTTCTTGGGGTCATGGTAACACTTGACTTGGAATGGAGGTTGATCTGATACTGTATGTTGGATTTCTGTTGTTCCTGAAATATCAACGTTGTTCTCCCAGAACTTTCTTTCACCTTCAACAAGATCAGCTTTAAAGATTGCCTCTGACATCATAAAAGGGACTAAATACTCAATAAGACAAATTCTCTTAGTTTTAGTGAGGAATTCTTAAAAAATAACCCCCACAGGAATTTAAATGATGATTAAATGAAGTATTTTTTATCTATGCTCATTGGTTTTTGTGTGCATTTTTGTATAGAGAAAGGAAACGTCATGTTTTTCTAAAACCAGGGGATGTCGTGTTTTCCCAGTTTATGATGTTAGAAGCTCCTATTAAAGCTGTTTGACTGAAGGTGAAGGTGAACTTCAAGAACAGCAGAAACTTCGCAATTCAACGGTTATTTGATATGTATGGTAAAAAAGGCAAGTTAAACATAGTTTTTTGGAAAAATTCCCTTCAAATGTCTATAGAATGTAAACAATACATCTCTTTTACCTGAAATTTGGCCTGACCTGGTTTGAAGAGTGACACGTGCTACCTGTGATGTCACCAAATGAATTGTGGTGCCATCTCATAGAAATTTACCAAACTTATCAAATGACCCTTGTACATCAGATGCATTTATGCAAAGATCCTTTTATGATCCTTTTATGAATATGCACAATTAAAATTTGGACTTAAAATATTGCTTTATATATGTAGTGTATTTATTATACACTCATCCTTCTTACTTAGGATATACAGTGCTTACTTAGTATGTGGATACCACTCTCAATCCAAGTCAACTGGACTGATTTTTGAGACCTTTTTGGGCCTTATAGGAAATAAGCTGAAATGCCCAGAAAAAATCTCAACTTTTATTCTCTGTTCTAGCTTTAGCTCCATTAATACTTAAGGTTACATATTTTTACCTACCTGCATTAAGGCAGATTTTAAAATTAACAGAAGAATAATTAAATTCATATTTAGCCTCATAACATTCAGGGGGGATAGGAGCATTCATTCATAAACTGCTGACAACAACTGGTTTTCACTGCTGTCCTGAATTTGACTCCATATGAGTCTGATTATTGACATTTTCCATAAGAAAGAATTAAACATGAATTGTAAAATATGGCATTTTTTTAACTATTGCAATAAAATCTTCATATAATAGGTATGCCATTTAGATTAATTTACCATTACAATATCACTCCAAAGAACTCCTGGTTTGATGTGAAATAATTCTAAATATATATCCCCATTAGAGAAGCATGAGGAACTCTAAATCAATTTTAGAAGAATGTATACAAGCCAAAATAATGAAAGTTTTTGAATATGACAGAAAAAAAACACAGGCCTCAAAAAGGCCTAGGTTCAATGCTTAAAAAATATTGATATACGAAAGTGAACATTTTGACAATGTTGTTGGTCTTGCAAGTGCTCTTTGCTTGATTCAAGACAATTCAAAATGTCTGTTAGGAAAACACAGGGTGACATTACAAAGATATTACAAAAGCCTATACAAGCTTTGTATTCTGTCCCCAAACCCATGTTAGCAAGACATGCCTCCTGAGGTGCAGTCCAAAGGGAGTATGTGTTGCCCTCTTTACTTGTAACATACTTAAACAAATAGCTTTAACTTGGACCGTGAGAGGAAACCGGAGCTCCCGGAGGAAACCCACGCAAACACAGGGAGAACATGCAAACTCCATGCAGGGAGGACCAGGGAAGCGAACCCAGGTCTCCTTACTACGAGGCAGCAGCACTACCACTGTGCCACCATGCCGCCCCTCTAACTACCCTGATGTATACAAATTGCTAAAATCAAAACTAAAACTAGAATAGAGCAGGAAAGAAAAATGAGGTATAGCTGTACTAAAATGTAAGAAAGTAGCTGGGATGAACAGGAGTATACTGAATGCAGTGTTACAATAATGTTACCTCAGGCTGCAGCAGCAGAACCACAAAATTAACACAGGATGCTGATGCAGCACATTATGAAAGATAAATGTTTCAAAAATCCAATATACAAATAAATGCTTTTTTCAGAAAAACATGAGACAGAAGACATCCGTTTGAGTCTAGGTATGGCTGATTTAGGACCTGTTCACCTAACAATAATGTACCTGTTTTTGATCATTATCAGGTATCCTGACCTCTGATAATTCACAGGAGTGTTAATATTAGTAAGCAAGTGAGCCTCAATGTGTATGAACTCCTGCTACAATGAAATACTTAAAAGTGGGGGGAAGAACTCTAAAACCCCACACAAAAAGCCAGAACTGCCTTAATTCTTGTTTGGGCCTACTGGATTGGACTCTCCATAAACAGTCTGAGCCCCACTCAGACGGAAGGCTTGGGCCTGCACAGGCCCAGACATGGGGCTGAGGCTGTCATAAGAAATCACCACAAGGTCATAAAAATGTAAAAGTCCAAAAACCATGAAACCTCAAATAAAAATAAAAAAAACTAAACAACAACAACATTTATATATATAGCACATTTTCATATAAATACTGCAGCTCAAAATGCTTTACATAATGAAGAAAGAGAAAAAAGACAAAATAAATAAGAATTAAAATAAGGGAACACTAATTAACATAGAATAAAAGTAAAGTCCGATGGCTGGGAGGACAGAAAAAACAAACAAAAAAACCTCCAGATGGCTGGAGAAAAAAATAAAATCTGCAGGGGTTCCGAGGCCACGAGACCGCCCAGCCCCCTCTATGCATTCTACCTAACATAAATGAACTTGATGATGATAAACAAACTACTTTATAATCCAAGAATTTATTATTCAAAAAAGAGCACAAACATAAATGATGAGCAAAGTTAAACAATCCAGACAAAATCTAAGGATAGTACCTTATCCAAGAGCCAGGGGTCAAAACCAGAAATAATCCAATAATAATAAAAATCACAAATGAAAATTAGGAATTAAAAATGAAGCAATGCTGAATGTCAGGTTCTCATTAAATATCTACTGGGCATAGCGTTCCAACTACATCATTAGGTGGCTTCATCTCCTTGGGATCTATATGAAGGAGAGAGGCAGACATTAAAAAACACTATTTAGAAACTTCACAAGACACACCATAGCAAAAAATACAAAGAGAAAATAAAACCAAAAACAGAACTAATTACATAATATGAAAAGTAATATTTAAGTACTGACAAAAAGACTAAATAGACAAAAATAAACTTGAGCCATGAGTAACAACATTTGCTGCACTATAGCAACCACAGACTTATATATACTGTATATATATATATATATATATATATATATATATATATATATATATATATATACCATTACCATTTCCCCAACCTGCTGTATCCTAACACGTATATATATATATATATATATATATATATATATATATATTGCAAGAATGCCAGGGGTCGCTGTCACAGACACCTGTTAAAAACACCAAGAAGTATTCTTTAATTATTTTTTCTGGCACAGTGCCTTCAAAACACCACAGCCGCAATATCAACACACAATTCTTCTCTCCTCCAAACCTCCCAGCAAGCTCTGTCACACTCCTCCCGACTCCAGCTCGCCTGCTGGGCCTTCAACAGTCCTTTATATAGTGCCTGACACAGAAGTGCTTCTTTTCTTCCTTCCACGTAACTTGCCAGCACTTCTGGGCCAGATGAAGAACTCAAATTCTTAAATCAGCCAGGAAGTACTTCAGGGCTCTGTCCACATGATCCATAGTACTTGATGATAGTACTTCCGGGCTATAGGGAAAGTATGGCTCCCCCAGTTCTTGGACAGCTCCCCCTGGCAAAACCGAACTCCAGCTCCAGGGGAGCTGCCATCTAGTGTCTTGGGGGAGGAAGTGTCCAAAAGTTGCTGCCTTTCCCCATCTTTTCCTTCTCAGGGTAGCCATCACAATATATAATGCACCTAATATCACTTTGCCAAAAAACTCACTTTCATTTCAACGGCAAGTATTACACTCAGAAAGAAGGCATGCCAATGGGATCACCGTTATCAGGACTCCTAGCGAAACTGGTAATGCAGCGATTAGAAAACATGGCTTTATCCCAGATCACACCCAAAATTTGGATACGCTATGTAGACGACACATTCGTCATACTAAAAAAGGACCAGCTGAATGAGTTCTACAATCATATCAACACAATATTCCCCACAATCCAGTACACAATGGAAAAAGAAATGAACCGACACATCAGCTTCCTGGACATCTACATCAAAAGAAATAATGACGCCACCCTGACCACAAGTGTTTACCGCAAAGAATGCTACGCAGACAAGATTTTACACTTCACCAGCAACCACCCGGTATCTCATAAACGGAGCTGTGTGAAAACCCTATTCAGACGAGTCCACACTCATTGTAATACTAAGGAAACAAAACTTAATGAGAGACGCTATCTCTTCCACCTTTTCACCTCAAACGGATACTCAAAAACATTCATTAATCGGAGCTTACACAGGAGACGCCACATAACTCAGCAAACAATCGACTCAAATCAGAACCCCCACCCCACCTGGCACTCACTCCCTTATCACCACAAGGTGTCAGAAGGTGCAGCGCGCATCCTGACCAAGTGGGGCATCAGAATAGCACACAAACCCACAAACAATCTGCGCACAGTCCTCTTTAATGCCAAAAACAAGAAATCGACAGCAGAAACACGAAACGCAGTTTATAGTATCCCATGCAATTCTTGCTCAGCGGTATACATAGGACAAACTTCAAAAAGAATCTCAACACGTGTGCAGGAACATCGCAACGCCGTCAGAAGAAAGGACGCACTATCATTGATCTATGCACATACTAAATCGACAGGACACACATTCAACTGGGACAATGTAAAAGTAAAATTTAAGGCCAGTACTAAAAGTGCCAGAGAGTTGGCCGAGTCTTGGCTATCAAATGAAAACGCCATCAACAGACACTTGGACATAAATCCAGCATATGCTAACTTAAGAAGAACATGTACATAATAAATAAACTATACTGACTTAGTCACCTCCCCCACCCCCTTAATGTGTTGCTACATATTGCCTTGTAAGTCTAAGCATATTCTTATAAGTCTAAGCATTATCCTCTGATGAAGACCCCTGGTAGGGGTTGAAAGCTCAGGAATAAAAACTACTTTATGATACGTGATTCATTTTTTCTCCCTTTGTGGATCTCCAGCTGCAAATATATATATATATATATATATATATATATATATATATATATATATATATATATATATATAGAGAGAGAGAGAGAGAGAGAGAGAGAGAGAGAGAGAGAGAGAGAGAGAGAGAGAGAGAGAAAAGTCAAGCAAAATGACACCTTTTATTGGCTAACTAAAAAGATTACAATATGCAAGCTTTCGAGGCAACTCAGGCCCCTTCTTCAGGCAAGATGTAAAGATGAAGGGGCCTGAGTTGCCTCGAAAGCTTGCATATTGTAATCTTTTTAGTTAACCAATAAAAGGTGTCATTTTGCTTGACTTTTCTCTACATTCATAATGGCTAACATGGTACAACACCCTAGTACTATATATATATATATATATATATATGTATATATATATATATACTGTATATATATATAATGTATATACTGTAAATATTTATATATTTGTGTGCACGCATGTGTGTGTGTATAAATACTGTCTAAATGATTTGACATTTTGGTTGGTGTTTATTTTGCTACTTATCTTTTAACATTACATTTGTAATTATTTCATCATGCATTGAGCTCATAAGTGGAAGTGCACTTAATAAAAATCAACTGAAACTGAATAAAATATTAATGAAATAGAAAACATGCCCTGAAGAAAATTAGAAATGTCAGCTAGAAAGGTGTATTGATTCTGAAAGGATAGCTAGAAGCTTTTTTAGACTTAAAAGAAAACCAATAAGAGAATCAGAATAAAAATGAAGTTGCCAGTGGAGGTGTGGAAGAAATAGCTTGAACACAGGATATTAAAGAAGAAAAAAGAAGTGGAATACACAGTAATGAAATTGAATTCTGATGTAAGACTTCATAATGAGTGAGAAAATCTTCCTGCTTGTATAATTTCCAGCAGTGACCAATTAAGGTGAAATTACTGGGTGTGACCAAGGCATCATAATGGAGTGTCACATGGCTACAGTTGATGCCACTTTTCATGTCACATTTGTGCCTCATACAGTGAAGAAGAGCACACACGCAGCACAGCAGAATCCATATAAAAGTGAATATGAATATAATATATGACTTAACCTACCAGGGCTGAAGAACTTGAGAGGGTCTTCGGGGCTACTACTTAAAGATAAACATTTGTTTTATGTGATGTCATGCACAATCTGGTATAGCTTGTAACTGTACTTGGTGATACAAATTAAAAAGAGATTAACTTTCTTTCTCTCATATGTTTGATCTTATAGAGAGAAGATCTTATCTTGAGAGAAAAATTTTCTCCAATATCCCCACAGGTAAAATGAATGAGTCTTTTTCATCAATGAACACAAAATCCTGCAGCAGGCTTATTCTCAATAAGGTGAACAAGTTCTTTAAGGCCTAATTTTCTTGGTGATCATATTGAACAGTTCTCATTGGTAGATGGAGTGTGAGGTTTTGCCCAGGAAGTAATAATAGCTTGGCCTAAAGTGCAGGAAATTGGAAATCTTTATAATTTTATAACAGATAGTCCTATTCACAGAAACAAGGCAGTCTTTTGCACTATAAATGCTTTTTTTTACCAATGCCCTACTTTTTATATATTATATATAAACATGTTCTTTTTTATGCATTATAATAGTGTGTGTATCAGGTTTTAAAACACAAGTGATAAACCCATTGGCTGCTGGAAAGGAAGATAACTAACAAGTGAACTAATATTATACCATAGATATAAATCTATAATGAATGTGCAGGCAAGTGGTTTTGGCTGAAATCTTAGTTGGGGTTAAACTCAGCTCCTGAGTTTCAAGCAAAAATATGTTCTCAAATTCAGAGCAAAAGCAGATACTCTCTGGGTCCTAACTTTAACTATGGGATGACATTGGATTGAAGATTTTTCCATGGAATTATGTTATTTTTGGTTCATCTGGATTCCTCAGGGGCCTTTGCTTTCCGCTCACAGCTGTCTGATGGCTGACTCAAATGTGTGGGTGTTTGGAGGAAGGATCAAGAGTGTAGTTTGTGATGGGTTGCCATCCCACTCAGGGGTTTGCTCCTGTTACTACCAGTAATTGCCTTAGCTTGCGTTAACTGTAATCTGGAAATAGAACTTTAAAGGCTGAATGCTTTTTAGCACTATATAAAAATAAATTGTTAATGCCTCCTGGCACTTAGAGTGAAAAGTAGGACAAGAAGCATCACTCTGTTTCCCTGGTGAAATGTGTGCGCATGGTGCTTAAACTATATGGCTGCTTCTGTTTAGAATGAGCATTTTGTGTGTGTTTACTCACAAGATGTTAGATTTTATAAATTGCCTCCCAGTTGATATATGTGAATGAATATATCTGCAAGTAAGGTTATTCTTCCAAAATTCTCCTTCACATCATTTATAAGGTCTTTGGTTTGGCACCAATAAAGCAGGATTACTTGTAATAACTCAGGCAACAACCGTGGCACTTAAAAGAATGAAAGTCAGAATAGGTAAAGTCGAGGAAATAAGTATTTGATCCCCTGCTGAATTTGTAAGTTTGCTCACATACAAACAAATGAGCAGTCTCTAATTTTTATGGTAGTTGCATTTTAATGGAGCGAAACAAGTATTTGATCCCCTACAACCCAGACAGAATTCTGTCTCCCACAGATTGGCTGTATGTCCATGTGGCACACAGATTACAATCAATCAATCAATCAATCAATCAATTATAGATACTCTTGATCTCAACTTGTTATGTGTATAAAGCACATTTGTCCACAGAATCAATTTCTCCACTTGTGGGTGCCAGAATTCCAGCTGGGTTGTAAGGTTTCAAATACTTATTTCTTTCAATGACATGCAAATCAATTTTTAACTTTTATGTAATTAGGGGGCTTTGCTCCCTGCTCGCTTTGCTCTTGGCCACTTTGCATCTCTGCCACTCGCGTATGCGAATTTCACTTTCACCAAACAACAAATCTTTTATTTCTCGTGGATATGCCTCTTCATTGGGAAGAAACGCTACTTTTCCCTGATGACAACACGAATTAGGCGATCTACAAGACTCCAACTTAAAGTTTAAATCTGAACAATATATTCGATTTCTTTTTGCTGTTCCGTTATTTCACTGAGTAATAATTTCCATTTGTGCTAATGCGATCTTTACTATCATTTTTTTGAGACTTTCAAATTTTAGTACTTTTATTATCTCTAACCTGCTCTGCATGTGTATTGCACCAACATTTTTGAACCTCTTTACGACATTCTACTTTGTCATATACTCTTTGTTTTTTATTTCCGGCCCAGGGCATGGTTAAATCTCTTGGTACAAAGTCTCGTCTCACGGAACTTGAAAGTATCTCTCTGAAAATGTCATGTCTTGTCCCAGGCTAAAATGTCTTGTCTCGTCCCAGGATTTTTTTATATAATAAAGAGATGTGTTTTTTCTTGATTGGTTGATATTCTGTCTCTCTCCATACTTATTTCCCCCACTGTATTTTGTTGTGATTCCATTTGTTTTCCACAAGTGCCTTGCAGTTTGTGCATGATCGACGAAAAGTTTTCATTTTAATAATCAGGTAAACAGTTTTGATTTGGTTGAAAGTAAAAGTGGCATTATTAGTGAGGATTCCTTCAAGAAGCAATCTCTTGAAATAAGTACATACATAAATAACAATTTTGTGATGTCTATGCTGTGGGAGCCTGTAAGAGACATATTTGTTCCAAGACGTCCTTCATGTCGGAGTTTGATGAGATGCAACCAGTTTTACAACATGGGCCATGCATGTGTGTTCGGTCTATCCCATTAATCTTGGTCTACAGTTCAGCTGCTAACATCGATGTCTTCTCCAATGCACATCGTAATCAGGCATCATTTCAGTATAAGAATGAACAGATTCAATTAAGCTTGATTATTCATATAGGCGGAAATGAAACGTGAATGATAACAATTTTATTTATTTATTTTATTTTTATTTAATTTATTTATAAAGCACTTTAAAAACAACCTCAAGGCTGACCAAAGTGCCGTAAAAAGAAAGACAACATATAAACACATAAGAACTGAAGAGATTCTTAATAGAAAGCATAAAAAGTATACAAATAGCAACATATTATACAGGGTTAAAAGCCAGAGAGTAAAAATGTGTTTTTAAAAAGGATTTAAAGGCAGCTAGCGAAGGAGCCATGTCTAACGTGCAACAGCAAATTGTTCCAGAGTTTTGGGGCTGCAAATGAAAAAGCTCGATCACCTCGGAGTTTGCATCGTGCCTTGGGAACGCATAAAAGCATTTGGTCTGCTGACCTGAGAGAGCGAGACGGTACGTAAGGGTGCAGCAGTTCCAACAAATAAAGAGGGGCACACCCCTTTAAAAGATTTAAAAACAAATACAAGGATCTTAAAATGGATTCGAAAATGAATTGGAAGCCAGTAGAGGGAAGCCAAATAATAATTCTTTGCATTTATATAGCACTTTTCTCACAGCACTCAGTATTGGCAGGTTAAGGGCCTTGCTCAAGGGCCCAACAAAGCAGAGTCCTATTTGGCATTTATGGGATTCGAACCAGCAACCTTCTGATTGCCAGTGCAGATCCCTAGCCTCAGAGCCACCACTCTGCTCTGATGCTTAACAAATGGCGTTCTTTCAATGTTTAGCTTACATGCATATATATTCAGGGCCCATAGATTTCATATTTCCCTCCCAGCTCTCAAGATTAATGGTGCAGTTCACAATGAAAAAATCAGATTGTGTTCTGTAATATTTCTGCAATACCTCTGATCAGTCAAGTTCCAAATGCTCCTGGAATTAAAAACATGGACTCAGGGCAAACAGTCTTTTGACATGTAGATGTCGGAAACTGTAGTGCAGAGTACTGTTTAAGATTGTTATAATTTAGAGTCAGATTGTTAAATATTACGCAATCCAGAGAAGGTAAAACCTTTGCTACAAAGTGAAGTTTATGCTGGAGTCTGCTAAAATCTGCACCAAAGGATTTTCAGTTAAAATCAGAATGAACACTGATGGAGTAGTAGATTAGCAACTATCTTTTTTCTTGACGTTCATCTTGGGTTGATTATTTAAATGGTAGAATTGAGAAATCGAAGCTTTGGAGAAACAAGAGAATAGCATGTGACACTATAGTTGTTGAAGTGGAGAAAAAGAGATGGTCCAGGTGTTTTAGCTTTTTCAGGTCATGGGGTGGGGGGGGGGCCTCCCTTGTACATATACAAAGGTTCAAGATGGAGACACTTTATGTGAGAGTGTGGTGAAGCACATGCCATTTAAATAAAAATCTGTAACAGAAGTAGCTATTCATAGCCTAATTGTCATTTTTATATTGCGATCAGGAAATGGGCACACTTACCTGGAAAGAAAAGGAGGTGTGCAAAATCTCTGGATTTTGTGGCTTCACAGTGGCACAGGTTATACTTGTCCATGGTGTGTGTTCCCAATCTGCTGAGCGCTACGGGAATCAGCTGATGAAAAGAAAAGGGTGAATAAGTGTGGAATGTTGCCTAGTTAAAAATGGAAGCTGTAAGAGTTATGGAAAGTCCCATGTAAAATTTTAGAAGTGCTAATTAGTGGGAATGTGATTGTGGGTGAGAGAGATCAAGGTAGTTCAGCCGCCTTTAGGTTTGCAAGTTGGATAAAACTGAAATAAATGACAAAGTTCTGGGAAAAAGGGGAAATGCAGCATGTGCAGCGTTGCTGTGTACCCCCTGATAGAAAGAACAAGGTTGCAAATTAATAAAATCATTTTGATCTGAGGAGATATGATAGAGCCTAAAGAACTGTGGAAGAGGTAGATTGCTTATTAAAGGTCTAGGATGAAAACTACACATGTGCAATAAAATGTTACAGTTGGTGGGGTTTATAAATAATAAAATATAGAACAAATTATTGGTAACTGTGATATCCATAAAAAAATAAAACAAAATCATGATTGAATTAAAAAGATAGATTAGGGTTACAATTATTAATATATTTATAAAAACATGGGAGGACCACCACTTGCCCAGATCAGAAAAGTATTTTATAACAACAACACCATTTACTTATATAGCAATTTTTCATACAACAATATAGCTCATTGTGCTTTACAAGAAGACCAAGAAAAAGTTAAAAGAATAAAACAGTTCAGGAAAGGCAATAATATTAAAAAAAAAAATAATTAGTATAAAAAAGACTCCTCAGCAAGTGCAGGCACAGAGCAATGTGACAACTCTCAAGGCAAAATGCAAGAATAGATTATACCACCCCGTAAATACAGAACTATCACATATAAGGATAACAGTTTGTTAAAATACATCATAAACAAAGTAGAAACTAATTAACAAAACTAGTAAACAATCTATCTGTCCATCAGCTGATTGTAGAATCACTGCCAGATTGTACAAAGGCACAGTCAGTGTCCTGGAGACCTCAGCCAACTACCTGCCTCCCCCCTATTGGCCATTCTACAGCTGAATTAGTGCTGGGCCAGCCAATCTGATGAAAGGACCCTTCTACCTGATGATTCCAGCGCTCCTTTCTCTGAGATGACTGTTCCAAGGCAGGCAAACAACTTGGCAGTAGAGCAATGACACCAAGTACCACATGAAGATACCAAGAAGAGGGTTAGTTAACAGTTTACAAATACTGTATTACTTATATTTTAGTACTATTGACTAATGACACAGATGCAGCATGCACTGCTAATCAGCAGCTCTAGTCAGGGTATGCTAAACTGAAGTAGTGATTCTTCATCCAGACTGACAGGCACCTCTAATAGTAGCAGGCAAACCATTTCACAGCTTTGAGGCTCTGTAACTAAAAGCTCAACCTCCACTGTTATTTTATTAATCCTTAGAATCATGAGCAGAGGAATCACAGCATCTTGAGATCTTAATACATGCTGTGGTTTGTAAATAATAAATTCAGATAAGTAAGCAGGGCCTTGGCAATTTAGGGCATTAAATTTTGAAATTAGGATTTTGAAATCTGCTCTAAACTTAGATGGGAGCCAATGTAAGGATTTAAGAACTGGAGTTAAGTGTTTGCATTTCTTATTCTTGTAATAATTCTTGTAGCAGCATTTTGAATTAACCGAAGGCTGCATAAGAACAATTTGAAGAGGATGTGAACAGCACATTGCAGTAGTCAATACTACTAGAAATAAATGCTTGAATTAATTTCTCAGTATTCTGCATATTTAGAAAACACCTTAATTTTCCAACATTTTTAAGATGGAAAAAAACATATTTTGGATAGTTTTGTAATGCTAGTGTTAAACATAAAGCCTAAACTGTGGGACGATTCATTAAAACTAATGATTCCAACTGAGTTAAATAATGAGAAAATGGCAACGAGTATACAAACATCTTATCTGGGCATAGTGCGTTTTTCTGTGTCCAACAATAAATTCTTGCTTCAGACTGATAAGTGCTTAAGTGTTTATTTATTTGTCTTATAGGTAGTAATTTTAAATGTTTCTACGCATAAAATAGTTTTTGTGAAGAAAGCACATGTACCACAACCTTTTTGCTTTATTTAAATAGACCTAACTAATATATAGCGTTCCTTGCTTTAATATCTAGTACACAGAATTCCTTACTGGATTATTTACAAAGCAGTCAAAATTGTATAGTGTGTTGTGAGATGTAGTGTTATTTGTGTGTTGCCTTAGGTGGCAGGTTTCTTGCTATTACAATAATAATAATAATAACAGGAATGGTGGGCAGCACGGTGATGCAGTGGTAGTAATGCTTCCTTGCAACAAAGAGACTGAGTTTAGGTCTCAGGTGCTTTCTTTGTGGAGTTTGTATGTTCTCCCTGTGTTTCGTTTTGGTTGTCCTCCCACAGTCTAAAGACTTGGAGGTTGGTGTATTGGTAATGCTAAATTGCCCCGATATATGTGTGTTTACCCTGCAAAGGGGCTGTCACCCTGTCCAGAAATTGTTCTTGCTTCTAATACCTGCTGGAATAGACTCCTTATAACCCTGGCTGGAATAAATAAGTGTGTTATAATTAAAGAAAATTGATGAATTGGTAATAGTAAAAAGAAGAAGAAAAAGAGGAAGAGGGAATAAGAGGCTTAGTGTATTGTAATGTATGTGTATTTTTAAACACTCCAAATGCTGAGTTATTATTTAGTAAGTGGTGTTTACACTTAATCTAAATGGGATAATTAAATTATATTATTATGCAGAAATTAAAACCACAATGTGACAAATGGACTGTTCAATAAGTTTTGCTTGTTCCGTGAAGAGATTTTTTGTTATTTATTTCACTGTATCTAATATATATTATGGCCATTAATCCTTCTCTTTGCTGTGGTAATTACCAGACACTCCGTCATCATTAAGATCGCATTACTCTTTGTCAAGATAAGGGAAATGCAGTTCTGATGGGAAAGAAGGTTTCTTATCAGAGTCATGTCAGCCAACAACTGCTAGAAATATATTTTCAGAAATTCAATTCACCACACAATAATGGTCTGTGTTTTTTTTTTTTACTACCTTTCCCTTGTATAGCTTATATTTCTTTTTGTTCCACAGGATCATACACTTTCAACAAAATTATTATTCGTATACATATCAACACAGGAACTCTTACAAGAAAAATAAAAGTGAATTGACAGAATGGCGGAATTGCCTGCCAAAATAATTCAATCTTACAGTCTTTCGTTCCCTGATTCTGTATTACATTGACTGCAATGCTTTCTATCTAAACATCCTTTTATCCATCTATCCATCCATCCATCCATTTTCAAACACACTTAATCCTATTTAGAATTAAATTTGGGGAGATACTACCCCAGCAGCATTAAGCACAAGATGGCCTTCTAAATTTTTAAAAACAGATGTAGCTAATTTTAAATGTCCAGAAATCAGTTGTACATAGGATAACTCTGAGTTAAGGTTACAGTGTGGTTGATTTCTCACTTTACTGCCCAAAACAGGGCTTAACAGCAGTACACGTCTTTTGGGGTTAAATGATGCCATACACACTTTGAGTGCACAATGCAGTACATAACTGATTTTCTTGGGTTGGGTATTCCGGTTTCCTACCACAGTCCAAAGACATGTAGGTTAGGTGCATTGGCGATTCTGCATTGTTCCTAGTGTGTGCTTGGTGTGTGTGTGCGCACCCTGCGGTGGGCTGGTGCCCTGCCCGGGGTTTGTTTCCTGCCTTGCGCCCTGTGTTGGCTGGGATTGGCTCCAGCAAATCAAAAAAAAGCAGACCTCCGTGACCCTCTAGGATATCCCTGTAGGATATAGCAGGTTGGATAATGGATGGATGGATAGATGGATGGGTAACAACTGTTAAAAATGCACACAGTTGGTCAGGTCAGGTAAGGTTGGGGTGCATGCACTGGTACAACATGTTGCCGCACCCAACACACAACAAAACAGCTTGGGATCCCAGTTGGCAACCCCCCAGGCAGACACGTAGTCCAGTCTCACACTCCGGAAATTACCATTTATCTGCCGCAGCGAAGTGTTACATGGGGGTCCCCTATGCCTGGTCCAGCCACAATTTGAATCCTCAGGGAATCATGCCATGTGGCCATAGTGCCATAACTGATGCTTCCTCAAAATGCAGGTAATGTGCCTCATTTGAGAATCCATGAGCAACCACTCATTTGACACAAAGTCAAAGCAGCAGTACCCAAGGATTGTCCAAAGAGAGACAGTACCAAAGGAGTCCAGTCTTCATCTCAGGTCACTGGATAGCATCTATTTTTAACAACCATATAGCACCAGGGGCCTCATGTATAACGCCATGCGTAGAAATCACACTAAAACATGGCATACGGACAAACATACAAATGTGTGTATGCAAAAAAAAAATCCAGATGCATAAATCTGTGTGTACACCAACTTCCACGATCTTCTGCTACATAGAGTAAATCCTGGTCAGCGTGAAATGTAATGCACGTGTACGCACCTGCAGCCCCACCCTATTTCCTCCCAGAATTATGCCTCTTTGAATATGCAAATCAATATAAATAGCCCCTAAGTTCACCATTCCCTGAAAAGACATGCAAAAGCATGGGGGAAAATAGAAGAATTTCAGCGAATACCAAGTGGAGGTAAGGAAAAACGTACTATTTGTTGGTTTAAACAGTGGTATAAACAACAAAATGAAGTTGATCGAGTGACATAGTCTTGTCGAAAGTTCAAGTTAAGAAAGTCGCACAGTGCCCGAAATAAAAATGAAGTGGTCAGATATCAAAGTCGCTGTGAAAAGGCGAGTTGTAGCCAACCGTCTAAGTGTCATATGAAAACTTATTAGGGTACAAAGAAAAGAAAAAAAAAATAGGGACACAGTGGGAAAAAAAGCTGAAATTCCAACTTTAATCTCGAAATTTCCACTTTAATCACGTTGTTTATTTTGTCATTAAAACAGAACATCATAAACTTTATCTTAAAATCGTTTAATTTACTAGTTTCACAAATCCCATCATAACTAGAGTAGCATGTTAAATGCTTTGTATTCTATGTGTTCTTCTATGTACTCTGTGTGTGAATCACTATGTGCTTCTTAAACGGGCTTTCTCTTACGCCAACAGGACACAGATTACATTACACTCATGATATTACAGCTCTCTGAACAATTTAAATACTAAGATGTATACTTGATATCATTTTCATGATGAAGTGAATTAAAGCATGTATTGATTTTGGTCTCGTCCATTACAGAAGATGGACATCTGAAGCGGAACTCCCTTATCAGCTTTGTTAGTTTTTTCTCTTTTTTTATCATCCCGAGGTATCCTGTATTTACTCAACCCGAGGAGGCTCAATTACAGAATATGCAAGCATATATTAACATGACCAGCAGAAATAGGGTTCAGAAAAAAATGGAAAAGACAGCTAAAGCTTCATCAAAGCCTAGACAGGCATCAACAAGTCCAAGTCCAAGTTCATGGTACAGCCATTCAAATCAGACACTGAGATAGCAGCAGCTTACTGCATATGGGGATCATGGGGATCAAATTCCTCTAAACCTAGGACTCTCATCGTGCGTTTTGAAAAATTACAATTTAAACTACTTATAATGTTACTTCCCAGACAGAAACATGAGATTATATTTGAAAATAACCACATAAATTTTTTCCCGGATTTCTCACCCTCAACAGCTGATAAATGAACCGCAGCGCTCATTAAACAGTGCTTACGGAAAGCCGTTATCTGATATAGTCTCTTGTATCCTGCCAAACTAAAAGTGGATATTCAAGGCAAACTCTACATTTTTACTTCTACGTAGGAAGCAGAAAAAGAGCTAAAAATACTGATACTGACACTTTTTTGAAACATGATTTGTGGTTCTGTCCTGGCATGGGAAAGAAGATCTTAGCAGCTGTTTGATCTGCCTGTAACAATACTGGTACCACAACTATACATCCTATGTACTTCTCAGCCAGTTTTTGTTTGTTTTAATTTTAATTATATGCGTATATGTATGTATTTATTTATTTTTCTTTTAAGGAGGATGTTTAACATTATATCCTTGGTTTATTGCATTAGGGCTTACTATACTTATCCAGGGTTACTGTTTAATATCATTCCCTGCATTTACTCTCTCAAGATTGTTTAAGATTATATTTCATGCTTATGCTTATAGTATTTGGGCTGTATTGTCAATACAGTGATCCCCGCTTATCGCGGAAGTTACATTCCAGACCCATCAGCGATAGGTGAAAATCCGCAATATAGAAAGACCATATAAATAAACATTTCTTTTATAGTTTAAGCTCTAAAATACCCCTCCCACATGCTTTAAACACATGTAAACTTATTAAAACACACTTCGTAAACACATATGATATGTGGATGTCGGGCTAAGGATATCATCTCTCTATTATAAAAAAAAAATCATGGCAGGGAGACCAGGGAGACGAGGCTTGATCTTCTCAGAAGACAACTGACATCCTGTGAGAGACATTTTATCGTCACAGAATTCAAGGCAGTGAGACAGAAGGACATCTGTTGTACAGGCTTTTAAATGATCAACGCGCTGAGCGACAAGCAGAACAGGCATCTTGGCAGAAGCAGCACAAAACCAGTAGCTGATCCATCCACTTCTGCTTAGTGTGTGTTCAGCTCCCCCCCTCACAACGCAAGCGCGCCTCTGGGGGGGTTAAGCGAAGCGATCGAGACCAGATCATCTTGGAGAGACACTTTGACGACAGGCAAGACTAGACATTACAACACTATGGAGCAAAACCAGTGAGATGGTGACTTTTGCACATCACGCCCTACTTACAAACAATTTAAAACAAGTTCACTGACATCTAACCTAACAGTAGTTGGAATGCTTTTAGCAGACAAATTTTAGGTGCTCCCAAAACAATGACAAGCAGAACATACAGCTTGTCATCAGCAGCTGCAGCAAGCCAGCAGATGATCCGAGCACTTTTCCTTAGCATGCGTTCAGCCCTCACATCCCATCCCCCTCCTTCAGAA
This sequence comes from Erpetoichthys calabaricus, assembly GCF_900747795.2. Lineage (NCBI taxonomy): Eukaryota > Metazoa > Chordata > Cladistia > Polypteriformes > Polypteridae > Erpetoichthys > Erpetoichthys calabaricus. The sequence goes on from NC_041394.2 coordinate 124,973,271, forward strand.
CGCTAGCGGCAGAGACGCAAAGTGGCAAAAGGAGAGCTGCTGTACAGGCTTTTAAGTGATTGACGCAAAGCGTGACAAGCAGAACACACAGCTGGCCAGCAGCAGTAGCAAGACAGCAGCGTGCGTTCAGAACCCCCCTTCACAATGCGAGCAGCATTATAAGCCCTGCAAAAAAGAGATTTAACCGCACCTGGGGCAGGAAATAAAGGACAAATATTGTTTTTACAAAAGTTTTAAAGTAAAAATGAAAATAATGCATATGTAACAATTACCAAGAAAATAACAATCTCTTTAAATTGTTTATTCGGTAAACTAAACCCGGGGGTAGGCGAGCAAAGCGAGCAGGGGGCAGAGCCCCTTAGTAATAATAATAATAATAAATCCATGATGTAGCGGGGGTGCGATAGCTGAACTGCGATATAGTGGGGAATCACTGTAGATCTCTATTTTAATCCTTATACTCCTCTTCTGGTGGGCTTGATTTGTTTCGGATGTGCTCTGTTCCTAGGTAAGTCAGAAGACTGGGACTTTGTGAAGTGTGGTCTAGGTGGGTGGGTGCACTGGCGGTTGGAGAAAGAGAGCAAGCTACTTCCTTTTAATACTTATAATTATAAGTGCCAACATAACATTAAGCTTCATGACAATAACTCCTTGGAAAGGTGGAAATTAAATTCAAAGCTGACTTATTTTTAGGTAAGACTACAAAATGACAGCAAAAGTTCAGAAGCAATATCTTCATGATCAAATAGTTAACTTTGTGAGCTGGAATGTTAAAGGGCTGAATTAAAGAGAAAGAAAGCATTATCTCACCTAACAGGTTTAAACGCTAACATAGTATTCTTTCAGGAGACCCACTTATTAAGCAAGGATCAGTTTCAGCTGCTGAGACTGGACTGGCCAAAAATTCCATTCCAGCTTTACAAAGAAAACTAGAGGTCTAGGAATTCTTGTACATTGAACAGTTACAGATGTAGTATCTGATCCTGAAGGGAGATATGTGATTGTCATGGATAATTTATTTAACTGTAAAGTGATTTTGATAAATATCTACACACTCAATGTAGATGATAGGGACTTCATCCAAAACATATTTGCATGCATTCCCAATGTGAACACTCATAAAATTATAATGGCTGGGGACTCTAACTATGTTTTAAATCAAGACCTAGATAGATCTCCTGCTATAGGGGTGATGACGTCTAACACTGCAAAAACAATTACACAGTTTGTAAATGACTTGTAACACAACTTGTCAGTCCCCGGAGATTTCTAAACTCAAACTCAAGGGCATATTCCTTCTATTCACTACTGCATCACTGCTACTCAAGAATTGATTATTTTTTTATAGATAACAATTTCTTGCCTACAATTAAATCTTGAAAGTACAATGCTATTGTTATCTCCGACCATGCTCCTTTGATCATGGAGCTAAAATCACTAAGCCTAACATACTCATCTCGCAGATGGCGTCTCAACCCACTATTATTAGTAGACGAGAACTATACAGAATTTATATCCAAGCAAATTGATTTTTTTTAGAGACAAATACATCCTCTGAGGTTTCTGCAGGAATATTCTGGGAAACTCTGAAGGCTTTCTTAAGAGTTGGAAACCAAGATGGTATGATGGTTAATCAGTAAAATTACCAGAATAGATCAAGAACATGCCAGATATCCAAATGAAGCACTTAATAGGAAAAGACAGGTTCTGCATTCAGAACTCGACCTCTTGACAACAAAAGAAACATAACTCATTTTTAAATCAAGACATTGGAGACATGGAAAACATGGAGAAAAAGCTAATAAGATTTTAGCTCAACAAATCCACAACCAGGAAACTCAGAATGCAATTACCAACACAGACCGAGACAAAATCATTGATCATAAAAATATAATGCATACATTTAGAGACTATTATAAATCCTTATATTCTACTGGGTTTAAAGAAGACAAGACATGACCGAATGTATTTCGGGATGCATTACAGATACCACAACTAGATACTCTCAGTGCAGAAGAATTGGATAAACCTCTGGCACTATCAGAATTACTAGATGCTATAAACTCTCCTCAGAGTGGGAAAGCAGCAGGCCCTGATGGCTACCCTGCCAAATTTTATAACAAATTCTCAATTAAGCTAACTCCCCTTTTATTAGCAACATTTACAGAAGTTAGAGACAATAAAATTCTACCTCAAACTTTTCATCAAGCCTTAATTACCGCCTTTCCTAAGAAAAATAAGGACTTATTAAAATGTGCATCATACAGACCAGTCTCACTTTTGAATAATGATGTAAAGATACTCTCTAAAGTCCTAGCTAGAAGGATTGAGAAAGTACTTCTTTTGGTAATATCACAAGACCAAACTGGATTTATTAAAGGCATGCACTTAAATTCTAATCTTCAATACCTGTTTAATTTGATATTTTCACCCACAAAGTCAAACACCCTGAAAATATTATTATCGTTGGATGCAGAAAAAGCATTTGATATGGTTGAATGGAACTACCTTTTCACCATATTGGAGAAATTTGGGTTTAGCCCGAACATTTGTGCATGGATCAAACTACTGTATACCAGTCCAGAAGCTTCAATTTGTATTAACAACATTAATTCAGAATATTTCAAACTAGAACGTGATACTAGACATAGATGTCCCTAGTCATCACTGCTGTTTGCAATTGCCATTGAGCCAGTGGCAGCTCACTGTCGAAATGCTTATGAGATAAAGATGATTATCAGAGGAGGGCTTGAACATAAAATTTCTATATATGCAGATGATATGGTACTGTATATATCTGATCCACAAAATACTGTGCATGAAGCACTAACAGAATTTCAAAAGATTTCTGGTCTCAGAATTAATTTGAACAAAGTGTGCTCTTTCCAGTGAATTCTCAAGCACACAATATTAGATTGGACACCTTCCCTTTTATCATCGCAGATCAGTTTAAATACCTAGAGGTAAATATCACAAATAAACATGAAGCTCTTTATCAACAAAATTTTTCTGTCTGCATGGAAAAAATTAAGCAAGACTTACATAGATGGTCAACCCTCCACCTCACTTTTGCTGGAAGAATTAACATTGTTAAGATGAATATTTTTCCTAAGCTTCTCTTTCTATTTTAAAACATTCCAAAATACATCAGTTAATAATTTTTTAAGAAATTAGATTCAACCATAACCTCATTTATTTGGAATGCAAAACATCCACATATCCAAAGGATGACCCTACAAAGACCTAAGGAAGAAGGTGGCATGGCTTTACCTAACTTTCAATTTTATTACTGGGTGGCGTAAAAACCTGGAGAGTGACACAGATAGATGAACAGAAACAGGCTTGGTCCGCAATAGAAATAAAATCCTGCAGTACTTCTTTATATTCCTTGCTTTGTACCACACTCAGATATAGTGGGTTAAGATACTCTGAGTGGTGCACTCAGAGTAACAATGCTAAAGCAGCTATGGTATTTGGAATAGTTTGGCTATTCCGTGGACCACTATATTGTTACAGAATGATTGCAATCAGATTCCTTAAACTAATAACCAATATGCCATTAATTTCAGTTTATTTGATAAAGCTGTGTCAGGGATGTGAATCTAAAAAATAAAGAGAAACCACACTGCTTTGATGCTGGGTGCCGCCAGTTTGCAAAACTGAGCCGAAAATGTGCGTATGCAGTGGATTGAGCTGGCATGAGAATGTGTGTGGCTTTATGCCAAGTTTAGTTTTTATACATTGCAATGTGAGCATGGAAACGGGCGTACACAACATTTTTGTGCATACGCACCATTTATACATGACACCCTAGGACTCTAAAGACTTGGACCTATGTCCCTTTGTAGAGATATTGGGAGCACCACACACCCCTTTCCAGTGACCTCATGACCCCCCTCCCCCACATGCTCTCCCAATCCATCCACTGACTTCTTAGGAAGAGTCACCAGAGACATGAATGTCACTGCCAAGGAATGTAAACCTCTCAACAAGGTCAACACTCTCTCCGCAGGCAGACACAGTGCTGATGGCTCTGCTTTAGAGGTCATTAAAGACCTGGATCTTGTTTTTTTATCCAGAACACTCGCAAGGTCAGATACTCAGACTCCTCATTCACTCTTTTTCTCAGTTGCTCTCCTTAAATTGATTGAGTGTCATTTGAATGCTACAACATACCTAGCAGCAGAAACACAATTTATTACAATAGCACATTTTCATATAAAACAAATAACTGAAAATTTACATAGATAATAGATGTTAAAGAGGAAAGAATGCAAGTAAAAAGAATAATAACTTAGAAGTAAATAAGTAAATGAATGAATACATAATTAAAATACGAAAAATAATAAATACGAATAAATCAGTATGCCCTTACCTAATACAATTAAACAAGTAACAGATAAAGTAACGGAATAAATGGCTAAATTCATTTTTAACTCTCTAATGATTAAAAGAAAACCCCAATATTATGGTCAGATTGCCATAGAGTATAGAAGAATGAAAACTCCATCTGGCAAGATGCTGGAGACAATAAATCCACAGGGGTTCAAGGCCAAAAGATCAACCAGTCCCCACTGGGCATTCTACAGAACGTAAATATGCTAAAGTAGTTCATTATTGTTTTTATGCATCATCCAGGAAGATTCAGAGCAGCGGGTCTTGTCAACATGTTGTAGTATCCACATTCTTTCCAACATCATAGGTGGCTGCAGAGCATTTTGATCAGATGGTAGGAGACACTGAAAACTAGAAAAGAAATGAGTGAATAGAATAATGGTTTCAAATCTATGAAGTGATATTGCAATGCATCTATAATTTATTAGATTAGAAATCTTTCCCAAAGCAGCTATGAAAAAGCCAAATTAAAAAGCAGGTGTTCAGTAGTTTTTTAAAATGTTTTGTGAGGTGGACAAGGAGGTTTGCAGAATGAATGTGTGGCCTAAGAATCTGCAGAACTGTGTGATGCTATTGGGTCAGCGTGGTCTACAATCCATCACTAGTGTCTTCCAGCATCCATTCCTTGAAGAAATCAGGATATTCTGGAGGCAAGGATGCTCCCACCGGGTACCTAATAAAGTGGGTGCTGCTTCAAATCCATTATAATGCCTTGGAGACCAGAATATAACAGAGAGGCTCATTTACACAAGAAAAGGATAAATATAGAGAGAATGTAAAGTGCATAATAATCAGAAGGAAATCAAAACATTACCAATCTATGCAGACCAATAATGAGATACTGCACTGGAGAAAATGATAGGAAGGAGGAATATCCATCCATCCATTATCCAACCCGCCATATCCTAACTACAGGGTCACGGGGGTCTGCTGGAGCCAATCTCAGCTAACACAGGGCACAAGGCAGGAACAAACTCCGGGCAGGGCGCCAGCCCACCGCAGGGAAGGAGGAATATGAATAAGTTAAAAAGTATCTGGCTTACCAAAAGAATGGAAAAAGTTATTAATGTGCTGATGTCGTAAAGAAACAGGGCTAATAAGGAAAAAGTGGTGGACATTAAAAGGGCACAACAGAAAATCTAGAAAGCTAAAGAGAGACTGGAATCACATCTGACTTGTAAGCATGCTGGTTAAAGGTGTGGATTTTAGATATAAAAAAGAAAAAAAAAACAGACTTTGTATGAGCTTCAAAATAAATTTTTCACACTTCTGCTGGTGTCTTCTTTGAAAAGTAAAACATACAATAACATACACTGTACACAATATAAATACTATTACTTAAATGCATTTAAAAGCACATGATAAATATTGCATTAAAACTTAGTAATAGTTTGAATTTTAATCATCATGAGATGAGATGGTTGCTACAGTGTTATCAATACTGATGTCCTACTATAAAAAATAAATTGATTCAGTAATGCAGGCTAGCATAATTAACTGCAGCTCGATTGTGGAATCATGAGAAACATAACAATGCTCATTAAAATTCCAGAAAGTAATTTCATTTTTTTTATTGTTTGCTTGAATGTGACCAATTATTTCTGAATATATTACAAGCATACTCAGTCACAATAACTGATGATATACAAGCAGAATCCATTATAGTTATTTTTAACACATGACAAAATAGTGATTACCTATTCCTTGAAGGAAATTTGATCACTTGAGTGAAGAAGAATGCACTTCAAACTGGTTTTATAGGGGTTTTGCATGATTAATGATAAAACAATTTATTCAACAACGTTTCTAAATTTCGAATTAGGAACGGATTATACATCCAAAAATGTATACACAAAAATTAAATGGCTGTTGTTTGCACTACATTAAATGTGCAGTGTTTATGCCTTGCTACTTATATTTATTCTTCAATAAGATTAGTTATCATTTGTAACCTCATGTGCTTTATGTTAATTGTCACAATGTACAGTAGACACGGAAACGGAAAGAAGTATATTAAAAAAAAAATGACAACAAGACTGTATAAAATCTATAACATAATATGCAAATAATACAAATAAAGTGAAACAGGGAGTTTACATCGCAGCAATTTGTAGTTTCTACATTAGTACAATAAAGGTAAAAGAATAATTTGAATTAGATAGAATAAAAGCCATTATTGCGTGGAATGAAAAACTGTCTGCCATGGATCTTCTGAACCAGAAGTAAGAAACTATCAATAGTATAATCCAGTATTCCTGCTGCCTGAAGAATGTTTCTTAGAAAAACTGAACCACCTTGCATTTATTTATCTGTTTATATATTTATTTATTCAAAGAGCTTCTGTAAAAAGACAAATTTTCCTCTGGGGACAAATAAAGTTCTATGTATCGTATTTCTCACTGTTTTCTTTTTGTTTCTGAATTTATTTACTAGTTACTAGTCTTATTTAAAATTAGAATTGTTCTGGCTTCTGGCTTGTCCCTGATAGTAGCCAGTAGAAATCAGCTAAATAGATTTTAAATGGATCTTAAATTTATCAACAAATGGTACCCAGCCTCTGGCCTATCTTGACTGCACTTCAAACGGGCTGCGAGCTTGGATTGAGTTGTGAAGAAGACCCAAAGGCTGTCGTATTTCTACAACACCTGAAACAGTAAGGGTGTATTTAATACTCCCATAATCAGCGACTTGCACTATGATCGCGAGTGCCTAAGCAGCTAAGTTACACTTTACTGCAGGAACTGTCTATCCACAGATGGAGAGGGCGACATGCTGGTATGACAGTAAAAGCAAGGTGAAAAGGTTTTAGAACTGGTCTAAAATCTATTATGATGGGAAATGTTTGAGCGCGGTCGAATAAAATGGATGAACTGTCTCTAATATAGCGGGTCATGGAGTATACAAGTATTGTGCCAGTTTGTGCTTTACAGAGAGCCGGCTTAAACCTGATATATCTGACACTGTTTTAATGCTGGACGGATTTCATCTTATTCGAGCAGACAGTGACCCAGTGCGGTGTGAAAAAAGGCAGGATAGGAACTGGTCATCTATTACAGTTAAAACGACAGTTTGTAATTCAGACATTGAAATTCTGGCTGTTGTAATATTAGTCCACGTTATTTGCCCAGGATGGTAAATTACATTATCCTTATTAATGTTTACTGTATATTGCTCCTTCTTCAACAGAAATGATTCATTCTGTCACTAACATTTTAATGACTCACTACGACCTTGTAGTTATAATATATGGTGACTTCAACCATGTGACTTTGGAAGGAGCAATTACAAATTTCTATCATTTTGTGACTTGAGGAAATAACAACCTGGACCTTTTGTACTCAAATGTTAATGTTGCCTTCAAGTGAAATCTACTGGCTCCTTTAGGCAAATCAGACCACAACCTGATTCATCTTATTCCTAGCTACAAACCTGCTATTAGACGGCAACCTATTACCCCCAGAATAGAATTTCAAATGACAGACTAGGAAATGACGTGTAAGTCACTTGGGGCAATATTGAGACACTCAATCACTGCATCACTCTGTCAGAGGGAAAAGATTTTTGTACAAAGGGTGTTTTTTTTCTCTTAGGCAAAAAAAACAGGTAAATAATGAATGTAAAAAAAAAACCAGTACATAAAGGGCCAATAGGCACATTTTGTTGAGTCTGGGGTGATAAGTGAAAAGGCCAATTTCTGATTAATTCTGTTACAGGATATTGTGTTCACTGTCTAGAGGACGTAGATATTTATTTGTCTGCAAAAGAGTCAATACAATACAATATTGGGGACATTGGTTTCTAATCTGCATGCAGAGGTATATGTAGATTTTGATAGCTGATGATGAATTAAATGAATGAAAATGTGTTTCCATTATTGATGACATAGAAAAATTGAATGTACCACTGTTTAATCGATCATTACCTGGATGTTGATCCAAGCAGAAGCAGAGAGAGAAAGAATGAGCAGATGGGACAAAGTGAGTACAGAGGATGGTGTGAAAGGGCAGATGTGTGCAGAATAGAGAAGGTTCACTGAGAACGCAGCCAAGATCACCCTCACTGAGCGCAGGAACTTGCAGGCAGACAAGGGTACGTAGCTGACAGGACCAAAGGCACACGGATAGTGCCACTTAACTCCAGGGAGAGTTTCACCAGAGTGGCGCCAGGTCCAGCGAGAGAGGGAAGACTCATGAGAGAACTGAGTGAAGCTGGCAAACAAGAAACAAGCATTTGGTGAACAGAGTGTTTCAGTGAGACAGATGGAAGATTAATGGTTCTGGTAACATAGCACCCAACTTGGACTTCACACTAATAAAAGTTATATCATCCTTAATGGACTTACAGAGTGTGGACTGTGTGCTGTCTTTTTAAAAGGTTTTTGTTCCTGATCTATTTTTATTTTCTTGGTGTATTTTATACTGTCTCATGTAATACAAGTTGCTGTTGTTTCTCTTGAAATTGTCTTTCATTGTGTGTTTGCTCACCTCCCAATTTAAAGAAACCTATGCACTATTATCTTTAAATTTATGAATAAAACTGGTTGGCATAGTTGGTTTAGGTTAGACTACCTATAAGTGTGACCAGACACCTGTCACAACAGACTATATTAACTTATGTGTTGACCCACAAAGACAATGTGTTACTTTCCAAACAAAAAGCCCTGGATTGTTAAGGACTTAAAAGTCTCCTGAATTAGAAAGAGAGCATTCGAATCCGGTGACAAAGAGGCTGTGAAGGATTTACAGCATGTGCTAAAAAAAAGCTGAGTGAATGAAAGGTGCTTACAAAGCTAATATAGGAAACAAATTCACTCAGAATAACATGAAGGGTGTCTGGAATGGACTAAGTATAATTACAGGACTCAGACAATCTGGGACTAAGGTGCTGAGGGGATGTGAACAAAGCTAATGCCCTGAACCAATTTTTTAATACATTTTCCTTTCCTACTGCCACTATCTTCCAATGACCAGTCTCCCTCTATATAAATAAAATGTGTTATTATTATCCCTACTACATCAACTGGAATGGCCAGTGACAAGTCCACCTCTGATCATCAGTGTGGACTGTCCAACAAAATAAGAAGTAAGAAGACAACTGAGGAAGCTACATTGCCAGATGGAGTTAGTCCTCAAGTTCTTAAGACCTGTGCTGACCAACTTTTGTGTTCTCCTCTGTCACCTGTTCAGTCTGTCCTTAATTCTTCAGAAAGTGCCACTGCTGTGGAAAACATTATGCATTGTTCCTATTTCAATGAAGGCAGGAATCTCTTCACCTAATGACTACAGATCCGTGGCACTTGCATCTCACATCATGAAGACCTTTGAGAGACTGGACTATATGAGTCCTCTTGTAGTAGACCACCTGCATCCACTGCAGTTTGCCTATTGGTGATGATTAGAGTGAAGGATGCAATTATCTATCTGCTCCACAAGTCTTATTCTAATCTGCACTAAGCACTGTGATGATTATGTTTTTTGATTTCTACAGCACCATCAATACCATCCAGCCATCCCCATTTAGCAGTAAACTCAGAGATATACAGGTGGATGAGCCTACGGTGTCCTGGATAATGGACTATCTGTTGGCAGACTGCAATTTTGTGAAACTCAAGGACTGTGTTTCTGATACGGATGTGAGCAACTCTGGAGCACCACAATGAAAAATTCTGTCTCCTTTTCTCTTCACTTTGTACATCTCAGACTATAAATATTACACCAGGTCATGTCACTTGCACACATTCTCAGATAATTCTACACTTATGGGTGTATTGATAAGGGGATGAGACAGATTATAGGATTCAGGTGGTAAAGTTTCTTTATACAAAGAGAATTGTCTGCCTCTTAACATCAGCAAAACTAAGGGACATATTATTGACTTTCGCTGCACCAAACAGCCTCTATGCCCAGTCACTATTCAAGGAGTGGATTTAGAGCACTGCGGTGGGCTGGCGCCCTGCCCGGGGTTTGTTCCCTGCCTTGCTCCCTGTGTTGGCTGGGATTCGCTCCAGCAGACCCCCGTGACCCTGTAGTTCTAATATAGTGGGTTGGATAATGGATGGATGTATGGATTTAGAGTACTTGGGGGTCCAAATTAATGACAGGTTGGACTGGTCTTGGAACACAAAGGAACTATATAAGAAAGAGCAGAACTGGCTCTTTTTCCTTAGGAGAATGTGTTCCTTTAATATGGGATCTGACATCCTTCACATCTTGTATAACTCTGCAATGGTCAGTGTGATTTTCTGCACTATGGTGTGCTGGGCTGGTAGCATCACTTCAAGAGAGGCCCACTGAATCAACAGGCTAATTAAGAGGGCAGGCTCTGAAAACCTTGAAAGTAGCATCGATGGAGAGAATTTAAAAAAAAATGAGGGCCATTATGAACAATGCTGCATATCCTTTCTCTGGCACACAAACACTGAGCACTTTCAGCCAATGAATTATTCAGCAGAAGTTTATCAAGAATCGTTGAAGGGGATCATTTATACTAACAGCAATACATGTGTGTAATTCATCATTGTGACTGTGACAACCAAGTCAGAATTTTTTAATTTTCTTTATTTTTAGTCATTCTGGAAATAATGGAAATTAAAGCAATGCACAACCTGAATGCAGTGAATATGTAGATATTTAATAAATAAACACCAGAAACTCCAATTTGAAAAACCCACATAAAGAATATACAGTAGGTTTTAAGGCTGATGTAAATGTGCATGTTTAAACTATTACTTTTTTTGTAATTTTAATTAAAAGCAAATAACAATCCATATAATCACATCAAACTTAAAACCAAAAATCAGCCCTCACCCAAAAGAAAGAGAGGAGAGCAAACCAACAAAGCAAATCTTTGAAGCAACAAGGAAGGAAGAGTATCCTTTTCCTCGATATAGAAACTTATTCTAAAATGTTATTGATTAGATCCTATCATATTCTAAAAAGGTTTGAACAGATCCTCGCTTAAAGGTGACTTAAAGGTGGTGGGGTGGGATTCTTCCAGTTAAGCAAGATAACTAATTACATAAAGGCAATTACAGTTTGTACACCAAACACAGTTGTTAATGGATCAGGAATGATAGTGACACCAAGGCATAGACATTCAATGATTTTTGTCCAAAACAATATTAATTGGTGCATGCCCAGAACTTGTGGCCCAGTGAGGCTTGAGCTAGATTGCAATGTTCACAGGTTGAATCTTGCTCTGGTAACATTTTTGGCAGTTTTAATCAAAGCATTTGATAAATTTTAAGTTGAATAATTGAGTTCTTTGCACACATGGAAGTATAGCTGATTCTGTGCAGGGCTGCCTTCCAATCCTTTTCTGAAATATTAACTGAAAGATCCTTTCCCCATTGTACCCTGGTATCTTTAAAGGAAGGGAATTTAAAATGTTTTTATAAATTGTGGAGATGCTATCTGAGTTTTCAAGACTGACCAACATTTCTTCTGGAATAGAAATAGATAGAAAGTGAGGTAAGTTGGGCAGGTTCGGTTTAGCAAAGTTTCTACCTTGAAAGTAGTGGAAAAATTGTGTTGAGGAGAAGTTAAAATTGAAGCTTAATTGCTCATAGAATGCAAAAATATTATCAATGTACGAGTCTCTAAATGTTTTAATCCCAGGCATTTTCCAAGCATTAAATACTGTGTATGTTTAAAAGGGTGGAAAACAGTGGTTGTCATGTACAGCTGCAACAGATAAGAGTTTCTCTGTCTTAAAGTGCTTCCTATATTTGTTCCATATTTTGAGTGAATGAAGGGCAATTGGATTATTAGTGCATTAGTAAATTTGTATTTACTGGGGCACAGATCAGGGAATATAAAGCAATACTGAAACATTTTAATTCTGTTGCAGACCAGGCTTGTGTATATTCATCAATATGTGTTGATGTCCAAGTTTTTATGGCCTGTATATTTGCCACCCAGTAATAAAATTAAAGTTAAGTAGTGCCATGTTCCCTTCTGCTTTACGTCATTGTAGAGTCACCCTTTGGATGCATGGATGTTTAGAATTCCAAATGCAAGCATTTACTCCATCTCCATTGCTTGGTATTTATTTATTGTCACCTGTTTTTGCACCTTGTTTTGGCCAAGCATATTCAGTTTGTTCTAGAACAACCTCAACAGCAAAAGTTAAAGTTTTTGAAACAGAAAAGTGAGGAAAGCTAATTCCTAATGAAGACAGAGTGTTACTTTAAACATTGTGTATAACAAAGTATTTTATGTTTAAATACAGTATGTTATTTAATCCAATAAGGAGTTATGTTACCATACATATATACCATATACTGCTAATTTTATATCGCTGTATATCCCAGTTTTGATGTCACTACACTGATTACCTGTGTCATTCAGAATTGACTTTAAAATTCTGCTTATGGTTTATAAAGCCTTAAATAATCTCGCTCCATCTTATATATCGGAATGTCTGATACCCCATATTCCAAATCGTAACCTTAGATCCTCAAATGAATGTCTTTTTAGAATTCCAAGAGCAAAACTTAAAAGAAGTGGTGAGGCGGCCTTCTGCTATTATGCACCTAAAATCTGGAATAGCCTGCCAATAGGAATTCGCCAGGCTAATACAGTGGAGCACTTTAAAAAACTGCTGAAAACACATTATTTTAATAGATAGATAGATAGATAGATAGATAGATAGATAGATAGATAGATAGATAGATAGATAGATAGATAGATAGATAGTAATATGGCCTTCTCATAACTTCACTTTAATTTAATCCTGATACTCTGTATATTCAATTCATTATAATAACTATTCATGGTGGCTCTAAAATCCGTACTAACCCCTACTCTCTCTTCTGTTTCTTTTTCCGGTTTCTTTGTGGTGGCGGCCTGCGCCACCTCCATCTACTCAAAGCATCATGATGTTCCAACATTGATGGATTAAAAGTCACAAGTCTGCATGACCATCATCATCAAGTCCTTCTGTGAGAACCCTAATTACAAAGAGGACTATTTCATTTATGTAAGGTAGAATGCCCAGAGGGGACTGGTCTCATGGTCTGGAACCCCTGCAGATTTGATTTTTTTCTCCAGAAATTTTTTTCTTCTCTCTGGAGTTTTTTTTTTTTTTTTTTCTGTCCTCCCTGGCCATTGGACCTTACTCTTATTCTATGTTAATTAATGTTGTCTTATTTTAATTCTTACTTTGTCCTTTATTTTTCTTTTCTTCATTATGTAAAGCACTTTGAGCTACATTTTTTGTATGAAAATGCGCTATATAAATAAATGTTGTTGTTATCTAGTCCTATCTCTATTTGTAATGCCACAAAGCCCTTCATCTCGTCTTTTGTTGTGTATTTCCACTTTGAAAAACGAGAATGCGGTGCAAGTGCAGCCCGCGATTCAAAAAATTGTTCTGCATACCTGTTTGTCTCGTCTGATAGTAGCTGAAAAGCAGCATCAGGAGAGAGCAGCCTGAAGTAGTCCAGCGGCTGGTAATCTGTCGAGTCCAACAGCAAGCCATGTTGTATTGTGAAGTCCTGTAGCCAGTTTGGCTCCCACGGATCAATGTCTGGGTATTCCTCCCACACAAACCTTGCCTTAAGTGCGTCGGCTACGCAAAAGCGCTCAGCTGGCAGCCGATCAGCTGGGGTGGCATCGGCTGGTGTCCGATCAGCTGATGCCGACTCCTCACTCTTCTGCTCGATCTCCTGATCACTGTCAACAAAATCAGATTCTGAAAAATCAGAGTGGACTCTGATAATGCGCAAAACATCTTCTGCTGAGTATTTTCTTTTCTGCGCTCGCTTTGCTCCCTCGTGAGATGTCAATGCCATCTTGCCATTGTTTACACTTGTTTACATTTCACAACTCACACACACTCAAGGATTAGATGCCGAGTCAACAAGTCTAACAGTCGTCCAAGCAGAGAGGGAATGCCTGTGACGTAACAGTGAGTTTTGTGGCTATTAACAGCCGATTGTTGCCCTCTACCCCTGGATGTCGACTTTTGTCGACATGCGCCCTCAACCCCTCCTGTCAACAAAAGTCGACATCCGCCCTAAAAGAGTTAAGCAAGTTGTTCACAAGACTGAGTCCAAAACAGAACTATGTGGACGTAAGATGGCGGTTTTAAAGACTGGTGGAGGAAATGATGTTGTTTATGTCGGAACTGGAAGTGATGTCTTTGGAGCCGGAAGTGACATCATCAGAGGACCCGAGACCGGAAGTTACTTCATCAGAGACATTGGCACCGGAAGTTGCATCATCAGAGGTGCCGGTACCTGGCAGGATTTCCTGGGAATGGTGTGCAAGAAACTGAGACAGACAGTCAGCACACTCTGCAACCCCCTGGTCTGATGTAGCATTACAATTACTGAAGCCCTTTAGCTGCCTCCTATTTGCACATGTGTGACAATGGTTAGAGACTATTTTCTGTTCAAAATAAATCTACAATATTGTCCACCCAATTGGTAACACTATAATATGTCCACACCTTGTCTATTAATTTTGCTGAACCATCCTTCCAATCAAGCCACAATTCAGTGGTTTTACTAGTCTGTTAAGGGCTCAGAACTACTAGGAAAAGACTAGCCAGTAATTTGAGCTGCGCTGCATACACATGTTACAACCACATCAAATAGATTTTCTTTCAGTTGCATTAGGGTTGGTGCAAATGATGCCCTGATTTTTCACAGTTTTGGGGTTACAGACATTCTGATATGCCTACAACACTGGAAGAGTAAAAAAGTATCAAAAAAACAGTATCTGCAAACATGACACTTGTTTTAAAGGTTGTTCCTTCAACATCCCAAATACATCTCAATTAGGTGAATTGGTGACTAAAAAATGACTAGATATGAGAGATATGAGGAGTGTGTACTGGCACGTTATTCACTGAAGATTCCTGTCTTGTGCACAGTCATGCTGGAATAGGCTTCGAACCCCGACTGTCATATAATTGGAGAAGTGGATCCAGAAAACAGACAGAAGGATATGAACAATGCAAAGAAGGTCAATTGTCTTGTAAAAATACCTCCTGTAATTTAACAGATAATGTCATTTTTTTATTTCTAATTCGTATAACTAGCTCTGACAATAAATGTTGAATGTTGTCTTGGAAAGATTTTCAAAGTTAGAGCAGAAATATAGGCAGAATTAATTTCTTAAATAAAATTTTGCTTTCAGAAAACCTTATGATTACAGAGGCACTGTTTTTAGATAATTTATTAAATTAAAAAAGTCATTTTATTTAATCAAATGAACAATTAATCGAGCTACTCAGATAAAATTAATCTCACTCAGATAAAATTAATCAAATTAAACTATTCAATTAAAAAGTCAAAGAATGCTTTATGGGCACACAGACACTTATGCTTATTACTGATTGGTGTAAGTATAATGAAGACAATGAGATCAGTGTGAACAGTGGTGAATTAAAGTGTATATTTCTTAAATTAAACTTTATTTCTTTGTTGGGCTGTAATTTAGTATTAGAATTTGTATTGCATCATTCTTTTAGAAAAGAAGAGATGCTTTTTATATTTATGTTTATTTTACATTTGCTGTTTGACTTTTATTTGGGTGAGAAAATACTGTTAAACCATGGCACTTCAAATGAATTACATTGTTTCTGTTTGTCTGAGAGCTAAACTTAAAAGAAGTGGTGAGGCGGCCTTCTGATGTTATGCACCTAAAATCTGGAATAGCTTGTCAATAGAAATTCTCCAGGCTAATACAGTGGAGCACTTTAAAACACTGCTAAAACACATTATTTGAACATGGCTTTCTCATAGCTTCATTTTAGTTTAATCCTGATACTCTGTATATGCATTTAATTATCAATATCATTCCTGGTGGCTCCGTAATCCATACTAACCCCTACTTTCTATTCTGTTCTTTTTCTGGTTTTCTGTGGTTGCAATCTATGCCACCACCACTTGATCAAAGCACCGTGATGCCCTTACATTGATGGATTAAAGGCCAGAAGTCCGCATGACCGTCATCATCAAGTTCTTCCATGTGAACCCTGAATACAATAAGGACTGATTGAGGTCATTTATTTTAAGTAGAATGCCTAGATGGGGCTGGGCGGTCTCATGGCCTCGGAACCCCTGCAGATTTTATTCTTTTTTTCCAGCCGTCTGGAGTTTTTTTTGTTTTTTTTGTCCTCCCTGGCCTTACTTTTATTCTTTGTTAATTAGTGTTCCCTAATTCTATTTTCTTATTTATTTTGTCTTTTTTCTCTTTCTTCATCATGTAAAGCACTTTGAACTACATCATTTGTATGAAAATGTGCTATATAAATAAATGTTGTTGTACCTTAAAAAAAGCTACCTTATGTTACTTTAATCCAAAATCTTTTAACTGTTCATTTACTGGATAATTCAAAATTTGATAAATTAATATTAGCCACAGTAAACCACTAATTTCCCCAATAATTTTAAAAAACTAAATTAGTAGTTATTTATACAGAAACTGTATTTTTCAATATGCTGTATGTATTGTATTGGGTGGCATGGTTGGGACATGGGTTAATGCTGCTGCTTCGAAGATCCAAACTCCTGGGTTTGAATCTCTTACATTCATGTTTTTTTTATTGAATTGAATTTGTTAAAAGCAAGCAACATTACATACTATAAAGACAAACTTAGCAAAGCTAAATTCAATTCAATCCCCACCCAAGAGAAAGAGAGGAAGGCCAACAGCCAAAGTAAAACTTCAAGAGCAGAAAAATGTGGAGAGAATCCTTTCCCCCAATATAAATGTTTATTCTAAAATTTTATTGATTAGATCATGCCAGGTTTTTAAAAGGTTTTGTACAGATCCTCTAAGTGAGAATTAGATTTTTCCAATTTGAAATAGTATATAATATCAGTTACCCACTGACTTAAAAAATTTGGGTTAGGATTCATTCAGTTGAGCAAGATAAGTCTACGTGCCAATAGTGTAGTAAAGGCAATCACAGTTTGTTTGTCCTTCTCTACTTTAAGCCATCTGGGAGTACACCATACACAGCTGTTAATGGATTAGAAGGGATTGTGACACCAAGGCTGTCTGAAAGGCATTTAAAGATTTTGGTCCAAATGATATTAATTTTGTGCATGCTCAAAACATGTGGCCCAGTGAGGCTGTAGCACGAGCGCAAGTTGGATCTTGCCCTGGAAACATTTTGAACAATTTTAAACGATATAGATGTGCTCAATAAAAGATTTTAAGTTGAATGATTGTAAGCTTTGCGCATATGGAGCTCGAGTGAATTCTATGCATAGCTGCCTTTCACTCCTCTTCTGATATGTTGAGTGAGAGATCCTTTTTCTACTGTACTCTGGGATCTTTGAAAGTAAGGGACTTAAAAATGTTTTGATATATTATGGAAATGCTATCTGAGTCCTAAAGACTGATCAATATTTCTTCTGGAATAGAAATAGGTGGGAGGTGAGAAAAATTGGGCAGATTTCATTTAGCAAAGTTTCTACCTTGAAAGTATTAGAAAAATTGTGTTGAGGAGAAATAAAATTTTAAGCTTAATTGCTCGTAGAATGCAAAAAGGTACAAGTCTCTAAATGTTTTAATCCCAGGCATTTTCCAAGCATTAAATACTATGTATGTTTAAAAAGGTGGAAAAGAGTGGTTGTCATGTAGAGGTGCAACAGATAAGAGCTTCTCTGTCTTAAAGTGCTCCCTACATTGGTTCCATATTTTTGAGTGAATAAAGGGCAATTGAATTATTACTGCATTAGTTAATTTGTATTTACTGGGGCACAGATCAGGGAATATAAAGAAGTACTGAAACATTTTAATTCTATTGCATTGTATATTCATCAATATGTGTTGATGTCTTTAAGGCCTGTATATTTGCTGCTTAGTAATAAAATTGAAAGGTAATGTTATGCCCCCTGCTACGTTTGGTCATTGTAGGGTCACCCGTTGGATGCATGGATGTTTAGAATTCCCAATAAAGTATGTTATGATTTAATCTAATTTCTTAAAAATAGATTTGTTAATGTATATGGGGATGGTTTGAAATAGAAAGAGAAGCTTTCCTCTTAACAGTGTTGATTCTATATGCTAATGTTAGATGGAGAGTGGACCACCTGTTTACATCTTGTTTAATTTTTTCCATGCAGACAGCTAAATTTTGATGATTTGGGGAAGTGCATGGAACTTGGTGTACACACAGATTTAGGCACCTGTATTTTTTTGTGCGTACACACATTTCCACTTTGTCCACATGCCATGTTTTAGTGTGAATTATATGCACTGTGTTATACATGAGGCCACAGCACCTCATACACAGTGGGTGCTTGACTGATGCTACCTGGGAGAAGCTTTGGCCCCCATTATTAATGAAACTAAGTTGTTCTGAGTATCATTGTGGGTTAAATTGCATGAAGTGTTGTTTCTACAGAATAATTCATATACCCTTTTCTCATAATTCACTTATCTCAAAAGTTACTCCATTTTAAATAATATATTGAAAGAATTTTCAATCACCTGCACATCATTCTATTTTTCCAAGTAGATCTTTCAATTGTTTTGCTAGATAAATTGACAGTATGTTCAGTGGCATCGTAATTGTCAAAGATCTGTCAAATGGAACTGAAAATGAAATGAAAAGGTGACTCTTTTGACAAAACAATTGTTAACAGTGGGCAGACTGACAGTATTCAAGCTGCAGAAGTGGAGTGTTTATGAATTGTATCATGGAATTATGGGATTGTCTTTGCTGAGGTGGCCTCTCTTGCATGACATCAAGATGGATTTAAAACAGATTCCTGTGTAGTGAGTGGGTTGTTTGTTAGATCAAATTGAGACTGCAAAATTGATGAATATAGAGAAATAAAAAGTGAAGAAATGATTGCTGTTAAGTGCACAGATGTAAAGAAGAACAGAGTAGAATAGAAGTGAAATCTGTTAATGTCTGTAAGCAAGGTAAATGGACGGTAATATTATTGTTTTATGAAGGCATTTTCTTTGGCCCTAACAGGAAGAAAGATAGTTTAATAGCTCAAAGACTGACCAGCAATAAATAAATAAAAAAAATAAGTAAATGCATCTGAATGGAATACATCTGAACTGAACATTTTTAGTAGTAAATATAATATGCTGTACTTATTTTCTACCCAAAATAGGTGAGGTCTGTCTGGGCTATGCACAGTTCCAAAATGTATGCATGATGTAACAAGGTCTGTTCAGGAAGTTAGTTAATTTTTGCAAGTTGGACAATTCCTTATTTTGTATTTGATTCATCAAGGAGAGATATTACATTTTTGTTCATTAAATATTTTTGTAACAATGAGATATATCCAAAAATAACTGTAAAAACAGAATGTAACCACATGTAAAATATGTAAAATATATAGAAGTTTTAACCTAGAACAAAAAGCTTGGTGTGGTGTACAAATTACATTTTTTTCTCTGTTGGTATTTTTGACTGTGGGGCATGTATGGGCAACCGTATTTCATATTTCATAAATATAAAGGTTTGACAGGAAGTACAGGATTTACTTAAAAACTATGCTGAAGTCTCGAGGTAAATTTTTGGCTGCAACAAATCATGGTGGAGAGTAGGTCATTGTAGCACCTTGGAAATACACTACCCTGTCAGTGACACTGAATCATATAATGCAGGCATGAGGTTGCTTTAGTGCAATACAAATGCTGCATTCATGTTAATTAACTATTCATAACAGTCTAAAAAGTCATGCTTAAATAGCTCCTTTCTTCTTCAATTAATTTCTAGCTTCATTTTGCTTTCCTTACTTTCGTATTTTTAAATATATCGTTACAGAGGTCAGTTAACTTACCTGCTATGACTTCAAGCAGCAAGGGAGGTGAGTTGGTGTAGAAGAGAGGTTCATGGAAGCCACTATGTGACAGCATATTTTCTAATCCATGGGACTCTGCCTGTATTTCAATAACTTCCTGTTTTATTATCAGGAGGGGCTATAGGATGAGTTAAACTGGAAACTATGCAAATTGTACAAATTGAAATAACCTCTCTCAAGTTAAATTTGAAAAACTAAAGCAATCTGTATTGAGGTCACAAAGAATGTTTCTCTGTTTAACAGTAGACAGTTTAAAAATCTGGTAATGATTTGAAAATATGAGTTTTTCCAAGTTTCAATAAGTATTCAAGCATACCCTTTACTAAATATCTAAAGAAAATGAAACCTAATTTGGTAAATTTAATTGAAAAAAGTGATCCAAATTTCAGTGAAACCAGTTCATGTTGTTTCAAGCAGACATACAGACAGATGGACATGATAACGACAGTAGGTTCTTTTGTATTACAGTGATCCCCCTCCTATTGCGGAAGTTACGTTCCAGACCCATCAGAGATAGATGAAAATCCGAGATATAGAAAGACCATATAAATAAACATTTTTTTTATAGTTTAAGCCTTAAAATACCCCTCCCACATGCTTTAAACACATGTAAACTTATTAAAACACACTTTGTAAACACATATGATATGTGGATGTAGGGCTAAGGATATGAGGAACATCTCTCTTGGCAGTGTGACCAGGGAGATGAGGCTTGATCTTCTCAGAAGACAATTTGACATCCTGCGAGAGACATTTTAACGGTCATGCAAGACAAGGCAGTGAGACAGAAGTATTACTCTGAGTATTACTGGCCCCTACATAAAAACATTAAAACAAAATTCACAAGAACAGCCATTCAGTTGAACATGGTTCATCAATTCTTATGCGTTTATCTTTTGAAAAATATCCCGTTAAGTTTTGAAGGATTTCAAACTACTACTATCATATTGTATGTACTGTATCTATGATTTTCAGTGTGAACAAAAACTTTCCAATGATTGGAGGAAATTTCCCCCTAACCAGTTTCCATCAAAGTCCCAGTGTGCTTTTCTATTAACTCATTTTTAACTAACAGGTGCTATTCACTGTACTAATTCCCTTGCTATTTTGAATCCATCCATCGTGCCTTCTGTTTACTTCCACTTGCTTAAACTGAAAAGATTCGACCCCCTCAATCTTTTGTGTAACTCATAGCCATCATCAGGGAATAAATATAGTCACACTTCACTAGATTTTGTCTAGCACAATCAGATATTTTTGTAATGATAACCCTTATGGTTCTGAAACCTTCATTCTGAGTCTATTGCATTTTGTGATAGTGGTGGATGCTGTGAACAATTGCCATGGGATCTCTTCCATTCATGACAGAAAGTGAAGCAGAATTGAAAAAGATAGTGAAATTGAAGGCTAATTATGAAGCAAAAGGCTTCAAGTTAAATGTAGGAAAGAAAAAATAATGGTTGGAATCTGGAAACTGGAAGTTGGTACATAAATGATGCAGTGGTGTAAAAGGTAGTTTGCAAGTGGTAAGTGTGTCCTCTGTTTATTGAAAATGTGATGGTGTACAGAATGCTGATGAGTCAATTTCGATATCAGCAATAGAGTTGTTTTGGATGTGTTGAGTGCAGACATAGCAGTGATAGTAAGGATGAGAAATGCATGGAAGAATTCTGGGGAGGTGTCTCCAAATCTGCTTTCTAAAGAACTCTCTATGGCACTGAGTTTATGTAAGCTGTTTGAGGACTAGAAAGCTCTATAGGAGTGAAACATGGTAGACAATAGTGAAATAGCAAAGATGGAAAGAAAAAAAGATGAGAATGATCAGATAGATCAATGGATTGTCATGGAGTAAGAGGAAGATGAATACTGAGTTAAGAGGAAAACTTGATGTGGGGGTGTTATGCAATTAAATTCCCAATTAACTTTTTAATTGCTTCTGAACACTGTCTGGATGTTGCAAGTGATGAGTCCAGTAAAACTGCTCATGATAAGGTACTTTCAAATTTCAGACCCCAATTTTATGCTGTACACCGCCTCCTGCTATGTGCCCTCTGCCTAGATGTTTTCATAAAAACTGGATATAAGGACTATATGGGGCACCTGGTTTTGCTATTAGAGTAGAACACCACAAGGAGTTAGATAGGTTTTCCTGATCCCAGAAACATTGTCTGGGCTTTTAGAAAAATAAGTTCTCACCAGAGCTTAAAAGCCCATTCTAGCTATCTGGCAGTTGAGCATGGATTTAAGAGGAATAGTTGTGGAAACAGCTTAACTGGTATGAGAAAGAAACACCAGAGGAATAAACAGGAGGCAAAGGAGACAGCAGGAAGGGACTTT
This sequence comes from Erpetoichthys calabaricus, assembly GCF_900747795.2. NCBI lineage: Eukaryota > Metazoa > Chordata > Cladistia > Polypteriformes > Polypteridae > Erpetoichthys > Erpetoichthys calabaricus. The sequence goes on from NC_041394.2 coordinate 124,995,790, forward strand.
ATGTAGCAGTCTGGTGGGGAAGTGCTTTGTGCATCCCACATACTAAAAACAGATTACACCAATAAATAGTTAGGCTTAACTTGGCTGCTGGTTATTTGTTTTCCTTATTTTTATGCCTATTAGTCTCCAGTACCCTATATTCTATTATTATTTCTTTGTATAATAAATTCATTTTTTATGTAATGTTAGACCTTCTCCGCTTTATTTTGAGTGCAGGGTCAGTGTAAGAGCTCCCCCTACTAGTCACAGGATCAACCTTTGGATTACCTGCAATATTCTGCTCACACTTTAGTTTTCCTAATAAATGTCCTTTCTAACAGTTCTCATCAACCCTGCGGTTAGTACTTGAGTTATTTTTCTTGTACATGTTATAGAGATGATTTTTCTTTTTGCAGATTCTTTATTAGCTTCTTAATCATTCAGTGTTTTACATTTTATTATGATTCTAAGTTTCAGAATGTCCTTCGCCTGTACTTTATGTATAACATTTTTCAACCTGTCACGCAGCTGCTTGACCATCTCCTTACTTAAAAGTTTGTCCTGTTTTGCCTTTTTTTAGATTTTACTGGATCTGCTTAAAGTTTGCCTTAAATAAAGTTTTAATTGTTAATGAAGGTTTTAATTTCTGTATCTATGCTCTGCCAAGCAAGCTAAGTGCATTTCTTTCTGTATAGAGGTAAAGAGTTGTATTTTTTGTTTTATTTTTTTTTCATCAATGGAAGAATATGATATGTTGAAACTTTTTTGCTTACTCTTTTATAAGGAATTTGATTCTCCAAGGGTGTGAATGCCCCCTGCTGGAAACAGAACCTAATAAAAATTTCAGGTTTATAAGGATAATATGTAAGAGCTGAGTTACTTATTGCACACATTATTTGCTCTTCCATGGCATCTACTTGAGGAAAGAATTGAACATAATTGAATGCTTTGTGAGAACAAAGAATAATTGTTATGTTTTAATTAGGGAAAATATAAGGAACATGAAGACATATAAAATATCTGGTGTTCACTAGAGCTTGGAAGGCTTCAGCGTTTCTGTACAAAAAAAGCCCAGGTGCCCGTCACATAGTTATCTTAAGAGCCTACGCACCAAACAGTCCTAATTATTTTAGAAGTATTATGGCCTGATGTTTAAGTAAAATAAGACATTATTTTGTTACTCGTATTAAGAAATACCCACGCATTACATCAGTGGTTCTCAAACTCACTTCTGGAGAAGCCCATTTGGCTACAGGTTTTTTGGTCAAACCAACTTTTGTTTTTAAATTTGACACTTAGCCCAATTAATTATTCTGTTATTTTGCAGTTTCCATGTTCTGGGACTCAATGTAGAAATTGGAAAAACTAAGTTGAGTAAATTTCTATTAAAATGCTTCAAGTGGTTATGTATATATCATGGGGATAATTTACAGGTGAGGTTTTAGGTGTATCCTCAAATAATTCAGAAAGCCATTACTGTAAAAGTCACATCTGTCTGTCTGTCTTTCCTTCTGTCCGTTTGAAACAAGTCGGCTCCCAGTTGATTGATTGTGTTGAAATTTGTCAGCACAATCCGATTTTTGAAGACATATCTCAAGTACATCCTGCTAAATACCATTTAAAATTTTAAAATCTCCCAATGAAGAGCATTGGCAAATTTGCAAACTTGTCTATCTTAAGACAGAGAAACATGTCAGCTACAAATTAATTTACTATTTCGAATTTACTTTGGAACAGGTCACTTCAACTTGTATATTTTTGATTTTTTTTCTTTTATTTGTCTTACAGTCACTTGTCTAAGCAAGGCAGTAAATCACCTGCAACCAAGGGCTGTGAAGCAAGTACACCACAGTGCAAGACACAGGATGTGGCTGGGCCAGATGTAGTCGTGGTTGGAAGCCTGAGTGTAACCATGCAAGAATGGTATGAAGTTGGATGTGTATGGATTTATTAAATTTTCTTATAATGATATTCATCATTTTTTTTCATTTAGGTAGTTATTTATTCATCACCACACAAGGTAAGTACTGTCTTTTACTGTACAAATGCAGAGGCAGGTCTCATTATATGCTAACAGTCTGAAATCTATCACTACCCCATCCAGTACTCGTACCTCCAGCTCTGCAGTATCTTGCACAATCCTCAGCTAAGAACAGCTCTCTTCTCCCGCGCCATGAGACTAAAGCAGGTAAGGGACATGATATGCTTGTACGTAAAACTAGAAAAAGCAACTTAGCTTATGTAGAAATGTATGAAATATGGTTCAATGACACTTTATGATGCAGTGACTAAACTTGTACTCATGTTTTCTGTTACACTAAAAACAAACTCATGGCTGCATAATCTGAAGATTGTAATGATTCAGTATTTCTTTGACACATTTATTAATAGGCAAACAGCCACAAAGATCCACTATCTATCATTCTTAAATGCAGTAAACAATTTTATCTTGAGACTTCAGCACAGGCTTTATCTCTATCAGGTACTTCTTCTAAAAATTTTATGTTTATGAAATTTGAACAACATGTAGCCACAGGTCCTCCACCTCCAACTACTAACAATAGAACATGAACCTTTGCATAACTTGAATTGGATTCTGCTGTCTATGAAAGCCATTTCAGACTCATCCACAATAATAAAAGGATAAGTGTCTGTGTATCTGTGTGTCTCTCTGGTTGCTATGTCATACTCAGAAACAGCAGTAATAGAATGTATTTTCATGTACTAGTAGTGTACATAAAACATGTGTTTTAATACCATTTTACAATATCACTAGCTGTGCTACCCGTCTAAGACAGGTTTAAGTCAAGTACTCAATGCAGACCTCAGTGTTAACATTTGTAGTGCATCATCTATTGGAATGTGTTTTGTAATGCATGTAGTAATAAAATGCATTGCATTGTCATTCCAACAAATGGCGCATCATAAACATTAGCACTGCTTTTTCGAATCCCATGCAAAATGGCATATAACAGAGATATATGAATTTCATTTTTCATTCTAACAGATGGCACATCACAAACATTTGTAATACTTAATTTTATTACTACAAATGTTTTTGATGTACCATCTGCTGAAATGAAAACGGTTTCATTTTGGCCACTTTTGAACCCAGAGTGGTTCTTTATGAATTCCAGTACCTTGCAACACAAGTGAGCAGCATAACAGGTTTTAGTGGTGCTAATTCAATTACAAAGCTTTCTCTAATAACCAATTAGCATGTTAAACATAACTAAATAAGTATAAGCAAATGGAGTCTTATTTTAGGAAACTGAAAGCACTGCTACTGAAAAAGTGGCTTAGCAGCCACATGTGAAGATAAATTAAAAACCAGTTATTTCAAACAGTAATGGCAATTATAAACACTAGTAAGGTGTTTGCTATATTTTAAAATCATTTTCATTCTTGATAATATAAGGCATCAGTTCCAATCAAAAGTGTGAAAAATTATGAACGCCTACAAACTTTTGAATTTAGTGATTTCTGAAATATTGAGAAAGATTATTTCAAACAGGAAAAGATATATGGCAATAGCCCAAGTATTTGCCTCAGGAAATGTATTTATGTAGTTGCCTCTGTTCCTTGTGAAAGTTTCCTAAAAACATTCCTGTTGTATCACTTTCATCCTTCTAAACAAAACAAAATATTATATTCCTTCATGAGATTTATCATTAGAGTGATTTCAGAGATTGCTCTAAAAAGGCACAGATGTATATTTTCTTGTTGTGCCTCTTGCCATGTTTTAATGTGTTAATGATCAGAATGACGTAACTGGCCATGGACATTCACAGGTTATGAGAGTATTCACAGACTGTAAAATTCTTAATTGCAACCCGGTTGAGGGTTTACATGACCACATAACCATGTTACTTTCAGAAAAATGTTAATCTGGTTTCTCAGCAACCACTATCCCAGTTTCTGTAACCAGAAGAAGGGTATACATGGCATTTTTCAAACTGAGCTTCTGTGAAAAACCAGGTCATTAAAGCGTATGTATATTTACTCAGTTTGGATATGTGAGTAAGTGCAGTATGTTCTACCTTACATTGACATTACATACTGTTTTGGTTCATCCATTGCACCCAACACTATCGGAATAGACGTCACCTTCTTGTATCACTGTAATGGAAAGCATAAACCAGAAAATGGATGAATCAGATATGCATGGTTTTGATTTTCATTATAAGTTACAGAAATTATATCTTTCTGTTGCATCATTTTTTATGCAGTGTGTAAGAGAATATATTCAGTTTTGAAGCAGTTAAACATGCTATAAGTTAAGCCAAACCTTCTGTCAGTTCAGTCACCTAAAGAGTTTTTCATCTCTTTGGAAACTCCAACATTATCAGGAGCTTTTATTTGAAGTGAATTGGTGTAGTAGTTTTATGATCTCTCAGAAACAGTAACACTGCTGGCATTTGGGGTTAAGCAGTGAAAGTAATGCTCCCTAATCACTCTTAAAGTGTCATGTAGGCAGAGTAATCAAAAGCCTCCTTCTAGCTCATTGGGATAAATGCAATGGCTTTGTAAGAGATATTCTTTTAAAATAGCTACAGTTTCCCTTTCATCCACTTGAGTGAGCTGTGGTTAAAGAATTTATTTGCAGAAAAAAGCCCAACACAGTTTGTTAAGTTAGTACCCACAGCATGTTCAGAGACATTCCCGCTGGGTCATCTATTTTGTAATATGTTCAATATCATTTTTTTTTCTTCCTTCTTCATACTTTTAATTTCCTTTAAGCATCTGTACATTTAATTGCTGCTCCACTATTAAACTGATTGCTGCAGCCTTTCATCACTATTAAAATCAAATTACTCTTTGTCAAGATAAAGACTTGTGCAGACTTGCCTACAAGGTGGTCTTTTATCAGCTCCAAGTCAGACAGAAGAGAGAACAAAGCCCTTTTAGAAATGTAGCCTTACCAGGCGTGCTTTGGCCTAAGGCCAAATTATTATTATTTTATTTATTTATTTTTCTTAATGAGAAGCATCTTTCCAAAAAATAAATAAATCACTAATTTAATATTCCTAAGGAAATAAGTAAGTAATTAAACCTGATTGCACATTCACAGATCACACGTGGGCAGACGGCTGTCTCTTTCAATCAGCAGCAGGTGGAAGGTGCCCTTGGGTGCTATGCACAGACAAACTCTCTAAACCTGCAGCAATTCTGATTAGCCACATCTCTGCTATCCATATTGCCTGACTGGTTTTTGACACTAGTAGAGCCAATACAGGAACATCAGCCAAAACCGGCTTCATTGTTCTTCTTTGTTATAGGTGATATTATTTATATGAGTATTCGAGATATGATATTCATACTACTTTCTTAGCTGCTGGAAGACAACCAGATATATTGTCTAAAGTGAAATAAAGGTTCAAAACTGCAAACTCTTTTAAGAAGAATAAACTCTTGTATTTTAAATGGGTAGTGTAACATGGGAAGATAGTCGCAGAGAGGACACTATTATGGCATCTTCCACTGAGAACATCTGTATTGCTCCAAAAGTACAAAGTCAAATTAACGAGCAACCATTTTTTTCTTTAAAATTGTGAGTTAATGATATTTGATAAAACAAGTAACACATCTTAATGTACATACATTGATTCATTTTTCTACAAAGCTTCCATTTCTTTGGACACATTTTTTATAGCGCCTGATGACCCCGACACTCTTGATTCACTGACCCAATGTCTTACTTGTGTTTCTGAATGGATGAGTAGTAATTTTCTCAAACTAAATAAGGAGAAAACAGAAATTTTAGTGATTGGCAAAAATGGATATAATGAGGTTATTAGAAATAAACCTGATACGTTAGGATTAAAAGTCAAGACGGAGGTAAAAAATTTAGGGGTAACTGTCGACTCTGACCTGAATTTTAAATCACATATTAATCAGATTACTAGGACAGCATTTTTTCACTTAAGAAATATAGCAAAAGTTAGACCTCTTATAACATTGCAAGATGCTGAAAAATTAGTTCACGCCTTTGTTTTTAGTCATCTGGATTACTGTAACACACTCCTCTCAGGACTAACCAAGAAAGACATCAATCGATTGGAACTAGTGCAGAATGCAGCTGCTAGAATCTTAACTAGGAAAACAAAATCCAAGCACACTTCTCCAGTTTTGATGTCACTACATTGGTTACCTGTGTCATTTAGAATTGACTTTAAAATACTGCTTATGGTTTACAAAGCCTTAAATACTCTTGCTCCATCTTATATTTCGGAATGTCTTACACTTTACACTCCACATCATAACCTTAGATCTTCAAATGAGTGTCAGCTTATAATTCCAAGAGCTAAACTTAAAAGAAGTGGTGAGGCGGCCTTCTGCTGTTATGCACCTAAAATCTGGAATAGCTTGCCAATAGGAATTCGCCAGGCTAATACAGAGGAGCACTTTAAACAAACTGCTAAAAACCCATTATTTTAATATGGCTTTCTCATAACTTCATTTTAGTTTAATCCTAATGCTCTGTATATTCAATTAATTAATTATTATTATTATTCATGGTGGCTCCAAAATCCGTACTAACCCCTGCTTTCTCTTCTGTTCTTTTTCTGGTTTTCTATGATGGCGATCTGCGCCACCACAACCTAAACAAAGCACCGTGATGTCCCTACATTGATGGATTAAAGGCCAGAAGTACACATGACCGTCATCATCAAGTTCTTCCATGAGAACGCTGAATTACTTATTTATTTTGTCTTTTTTTCTCTTTCTTCTTCGTGTAAAGCACTTTGAGCAACATTATTTGTATGAAAATGTGCTATATAAATAAATGTTGTTGTTTTGGTAGTTGAAGATATGCTTCAGATGGATTTCCATTCAAGCCACCCAAAGATGCTGATGTACAACTTTCTGATTTGCCTCTGGGCTCTTCTAGTATCTCCCTTTATCTGGGCCTTTACAATTCAAAACAGATGATAATAGGAAGGTGCCACAATGGGACAGTAAGAAGGGTGAGGGAGAACTTCCCATCTCATTCTCTCAATTGCATCTAAGGTAAAACAAACAGAGTATGGGGCCTAGTGTTATCGTGCTACAGTATAATTTTCTTTCCTGGACATTTATCATGCAATGCACAAAGGAGCTTCTTAACTGTTTCTCTGGACATAATGAGCAGAATTTATGGTTATAGATAGATAGATAGGTAGATATATAGATAGATAGAACTTTATTTGATGGCTATTTTCAATATCCCTATCTTCTAATCACTTCCTGAATTACACTGTCCTTTTCTTAGCTGTGCCGCAATATCCCTCACCATCATATGTCTGTTATCTCTAATGAACTCATTAATCATTTCCTTGTTATCTTCCATAAAGGTTGTTTTGATGGCCACTGGTACAAGGCTATTCATGGAAGTCAGTATAACCATCTTTAAAATGCTTTACCCACCAGCTATGCAGGTATCTCTGTATACATAAAGTATCAACTCTGGAAATTTCCTGTTCAACAAGAAATCAATTACAGTATACTGATGGAACAAAACATCACTGTCAGCCAGTGTGGTGAAAGGATTTAAGCTAATGATGCCATTAGTAGTTCAAATTTGCAAGAAGAGATGGTACAGCCTGCCAAAGAACATTCATTCTCTTATTTCTAAATGTTGTCACACACGTGCGCATGGGAGGCAACAACAGGGTCTGGTTGATTCTGAACCACTGAAATGCGGGGCTAATCGTGTGCACTAATGCCTTCTCTCCTTTCTTGCAGGAACAAATGAAACTCACTTCCTTCTGGATACAGAGCACACCCTAATGATGTCATTTCCTCCTTGTTATAATGGCCGCTTCTTCCTTCCCCACCACCACAATAAAAGAACCAGCACTTCTTCCCTGGTGCAGCCTTATCTTGGACTCAGTCCTATGAGTGTACTTTGCACTAATGATCGTTATTTTCTTTGCAGCAAAAGTTATAATACACAGGGTGGACCAGTAAAAAAAACCTTCATATCTTGCTCTTGACTCTCTACAATGTATATGTGTAATGTGGCCTTACTCATTAATTTTGGTACAACCCATGTATATTTACAGCAAAACTATCTTAAAATAATAATAGTTTTTCATTACTGAAGCTATACCAAAGCTGTATTTTCTCCCATAATAGGTTCATTGCATTAAGTGGTGACTCTAAAGTAAGTAATTCTTGTTGATCCAGTGAGTTGGCCATGCAATAAACTTCCATTCCACCTGGGGCTGACCCCTGCATTATGCTCACTGCTACGATGATAATCATCACTAGAAAGTAAAATGAGATTTCAGAAAGTCCATGAGTGGATAAATACATCACTATTAAGCTGTCTCTTTCTACAAAAAAGAATTACATTTTAAGACTAATTTAAATATTTATTTTACTCAAATAATAATTAATGCAGTTGTTATCTGTGAAGGTATATGTCTCCATGTTTTTAGATAAATCAGCTGTTTATATTTTAATTTCTGTGGCACACAAAAACATATTTTGATATTTTCCTAGAATGGGGATATATTTTTTATAGTTCTAAAATTACCATATAAATAAACAAAACTTTGATTGAAAACAAATTGAGTAGCACAGAGTCAATATCATGACTTTCCACCAATTCAGAATTGTATTCAAAGTCTTGCCCATGAGTTTTAAGCTGCATGTTTTTGCCAAATTCACTTTTTCTCGGGGTACTCCAGTGTCCTGTCACATTCCCAAGATTCACAGATTTAGATGATTCATGACTAGATACTGACCTGGCATGTGGCAGCGTGGGTGTATTTACGAGTGTGCCATGGGATAGCCTGTTATGCTCTTACCTTCAGATTAAAATTGACATTCTAGATTAATTGGCTGTCACACAAGTGTGATTGTGAGACAACCTTGGGGCTCATTTGATAGTAATTACCCACCAAACCATGGGTAGACACTGTTCCTGTACAGAAAGAATGATTGATGGACCGGTGATGTCACTTGTGGCATTAGTCTACTGAACCATCTTGGGAGAGCATGGAGAGAAGAAGACTTGATTTGTTTTTTGTTTCCGTTTATTTTCAATCAGAATATATGAGGATCATTTCAGTAACCCCAACCTTTATGATCTTTTTGTTTATTCTTTCACATGGCCTAGTTTGAGTATGTGAGTGAGTGTGCCTTGTGATGGACTGATTTGGTTATAAAAGGTTAATTCATGCCTTGCACCCAATGTTGCCACATCAGCGGTGGCTTCTACAAATCTACATGGGAATAAATGTGTTTCAAAAGTGAATAAATAAATCAAAACAAAACTACTTTGCAGCAGTGGGGTGAAGCAACCTAATTAAAACAACTTGTCTAAAAGTACCTGAACATCCTTTTTCCAATGTTTGTGATTTTTATTTTACATTTTCAATATGAATCTTTTAATTACTTTTCATATGAGCCTTATGTCAATTTTTTATTTCTTTTTTGCTGTCTGATATGTTATTGCTTCTCCAGGAGAAGAATGATTCCATCTTGTAGTGCCCATCACAAGGCAGTACTGCTAAATTTGACAAAGACAATAGATGACTGTTGCTTTCCAATGGATTAAGTGATAAACAGAAAGATACTGAAAAACAAGACAGAAAATACATCATTAGTACAAAAGGACAAAATCATAAATCTTACATGTATTAAAATTTAATATCTTGCACAGAATGCATAATCTGCTCAAATAAATATTTAATAATAAGATACTAATACACTTTTAATGAAACAGGCAAGTTTTAAATTAATGCTCCAATATGTTTCAGAAGCACTAAAGCAAGCCCTTGTAATTGTATTCTCACTAATGGAACCACAGTGACCCCTGTGTGTAATTTTTGGAGGGCTCCTAATTAAGCTTATCTGTGTATAAATGTGTCTCAGGCAGGTTTTTAATTAAGCCTTATACTCTTGAAAGTGAGTTTTCAATGGAAAGAATCATAGAGGGAAAGGCAAACAGAGCTGTCCTTCAATGAACAATAAGAAAATTATTTAAATGTAATGTCTGGTGATTGAAATTAATGTTATGGTTTTTACTGGTGTCATATTTCAATAAGAATGTATTTTGCTCTATTTAACATCAATGCACTAGTTTGTTTATTTCACTGATTACTCTCTTTACTCTCTCGCTTTTGTAATTAAGAAACTCCTTTGCTACAAAGTTTTTTTTTCTTGTCTAGAATTAATAAAATTGTTCACTGAATAGATTCAATCAACAATGTCTTAATTGTTTGGCTTTTTACAGTCATTATACAATTCCATTGTTCTACCTCACAATGTTCTCCACCACCACATCTTTAGTTTGTCTCTGTAGAAGAAATTGGTATACCCATTTTGGAAAATATTAAAGAGATGAGAGCAGACGTAAAAGATTTCTGGAACAGATAAAAATCATACACTGCGGTGGGTTGGCACCCTGACAGGGATTGGTTCCTGCCTTGTGCCCTGTGTTGGCTGGGATTGGCTCCAGCAGACCCCCGTGACCCTGTGTTCGGATTCAGCGGGTTGGAAAATGGATGGATGGATGGATAAAAATCATACAGTGTGTTTACATGCACATACATAATCAGGTTAAGGGGAATAACCTGATTAAAGCAGAAACCTAGTTTCTTAACAATCCGTTTTTCATGCACAAGTAACCTTCTGGAGTTCTCCTTTGTCAAAAAGCTCTGATGTCAGTGAAATGTGCAAAAATGATCATCATACGCCACCATAAATTTGAAAATAACCATGAAGTCTGAGTTTAATAATATGTTTAATCAAATTTGATATGTCTTTATAGGTGTTCTTACCAGATTGCAAGCAGCAAACTGTTTTCTGCTTGGCTGTGCGAATGAGTGCAGCCAAGGAGTGGTGTTCCAGTATGTGTGCTTCTTGCTGGAATAATAATAACGAAGGTATTTTTACTTCAGTAATATAAGTATTACATTAGGTTACTCATTACTGTAAAGAGTAATCAGTCTACGTAACGCACATTATTACTTTCTCATATACAAAGTATAGGGAAAGTATTGTAATCGTCCAAAAATTCAACCTTTAGATTTTGATGAATTTCAACATTTTAGACCTCCTTGAGTCCAATTTACTTTCTTGTAGGGAAAGTATTTAATCATCCAAAAATTCAACCTTGAGATTTTCATGAATCTCGACGTTTTAGACCTCCCTGAGTCTGAAAATACCATTTTTGGAGTTATGTCTGTGTGTGTGTATGTAAACACGATAACCTGAGTACGCTTTCACTTAGGTCAACCAAATTTTGCATACAAGTATTAGGTACAAATGTATATTTCTATCAACCTTTGATCTATTTCTGCTAACAGGAAGTGGTACTTTTTTATTCATGTAGCTGCAGTGTCCAATTTATTCAACTTTACTTTTATAATAATTGTTCAGTATATTGGATTTGTTGTTGATGGTTCTTTAATGTACATAATATAAAAATATAATCATTGTCTTGTGGTTTACTCCTCAAATATCCATCCCCATATCTGAGTATACGAGAAAGTCTAGGGGAGACCATTCCTGATTTTTTTAATATATTACCCTACTGCTCTCGAGACTGTGCTGCTGAGATTTGTATTGCATATTCAACTCATCAGCATAAATTTAGCAATTTCTGCAATATTCAGTTATTATTTCATCAAGTAGAAGGAATAATGTCATTGCCTGAAAATTGTCCCTGGAAATGTTGTAAACGTTTCTACCTGTTGCCGCTGATAGCGTGTGTGAACCCATGTGCAAGCTGATAGAGTACAATCGACATGTGCAGACTACAAAAACATTAACAGTAACCCAGTTATGGGTTTACATGGCCACATAAATGCATTATTCTCTGAGAAATTTATCTCTGTTATCAGGTTTCTCAGAGGTCAGTGACCTGACTTCTCTAATCGGAATGAAGGTTAACACGGCATTTTAGAAATAAGTTTTCTGTGAATAATCAGGTTATTGAAGTGCACATAAATGTGCTAATAGTCAGAGCAAAGATGTGAAGTTCTAAAGTCAGAGTTCAAAAAAAGCAAAAGCTGGGTCAAAACCAAAACTATCAAGAAACATGCTTAACTGAATATATTAGAAGAAGCAACTTATGATAATGCAACACAATCTTTTACTAGTTTGACATAATGAGCAAAAAGAGTGAAACCTTGTTTTGCCACTTAAAAATATCTTTTTATTTCATGTCATCTGAGTTTAGCTGTTAATGAATAGATCAGTTTTATTTCAATGGCTTTTCTTAATTTATTGAAATGGTCCAGAGGTGGTAATGTCTCACAGCTCCAGAGATCTCTGATTAGCTCCTATTATGGTGCCTGTCTTTATACAGTTTGCATATGCAGCCCCAGCTCTTCAAACTTTGGAATCTCTGGTATTGCTATGGACCGATTTTATTGTTGTCTCACTCGATGGAAAGAAAATGTTACCCTTGAGAAGCACAAACCAAGCCTTAGTTATGTTCCCTCTGGAGTTTTTTGGGGTAAGATTTTATTTTTGATTTCTTTGTTACTCATGAGCTCATTGTTACACGTACTTTCATTGTTATGCTGACCATATGCAGATCTATTTGCAGACCTCTCCCAACATTTATCATGAGCTCCTCAATTCTTGGATAACATCCAGAACTGCATGATAATAATTATCAGAAGTAATTCTTGTGGACGTGCCTTGCCAGATAAACAGATTTACCAATCTTGATATTAATTGAAATTCAATTCTATCTTTATGTAAGTGCATTTCGCAGTTGACAGTGATTAATATTCAGTCCTTTTTTTGAAATTACTAATTTTGTTTTCTTTTTATTCTGTCTTTAATTATTCAAATTGTGGCATACATTATTTTCTTTGTTGTGAAGCTCTTTGGGAAGACTGTTTTTTCAGATGTGCCATGCAAATAAAATCTATTGTTAATATTAATAGTCTGCCTGTGTTGATTTTCTGTACTTATTCTGGTTTCTTGTGACTTCCCAAAAGTGTGCACATTTCGTTACAGTAAAAGGAGGTCCCTGGTGTGTATGAGTCAGATCTGCAATAGATTGGTGTCTAACCCAAAGTGCTCCTGTTGAAATGATGTGATGTTGAAATGGGTTGCCTATTACCTAAAACTTCACAACTTGTAGTTTAAAGAACAAGTCCACTGTAGGTGTCAGGAATTAAGTGTTTTTTTCTGTTTATTGTGTACTGCTCCTTGGCAGACTGGCAGCAAAAGAAAAATAAATGATCTGGAAATGCTAGGGATCAACACTATCTTCCTACTAACCTCTGTCACAGATACAAACACACTAACAGAACTAAATGAAAAGATAAAAAACATAACTTAAATTATTTACAAAATCCCCTCAGCTTGAAGAATGCCAGGATACAATTTATAATTAACTAGCTGTGTAAGCCCGTGCTATAAAAAGCATGGGGTCCTAGAAACTATTGAAATCGTCAGAAAAAAAATTGAAATGTAGAGATGTCAGGTAATTGAAAGGAACTGCTCTGGGCATCTCTCTCCTAGGAGGATTCGTTTTGCCGATGTGCTCATCTCGCTTGTGTATTAGCGGTGGGAGGAAAAGTAAAAGGGATACCGCTTTGCCGATGTTAGTGGCTAAGCGACTTTGGCTTTCTTCTGAGGTTTTGTTTTGCTTACGTGCTGGCCCCGCTTGTGCTATTAGCAACTAAGCGAGTTTTCTGTTTCCTCTGAGGTGGAGCCCTTACCCTGACTCCACCTCTCACTTCCGGGCCAGGCAGACACACATACTTCCACGCGTAGATGTTTATATACTGTATAAGACAATGAAAACACACCAAAAATACATGGAATTTTGTAAGAAATAAAAAAAAGTATTTTAAGGGGCTGTTACAAAGATCTGTTGTATTGTTAAATTCATTAATCAAAGGGATTGCTGAGCACTGCACTGACAAGATCAAAAGAAACAATCTGATACCATCTCTTCTTCAGACCAACAAGGAACTCTCCCAAATTCACCACAAGAAGAAAAAAAAAGAGGATCCGTAATTTTTTTAGGGACACTTTTTTTTGTCTTTTTCCTCAAATAAACCTGGGTTCACCTATTGGGAGTTCTTTAGATGTGTTTCTCCAGGTTGACTAGTACCCCATCTACCTTTTCCTCTGACCCGTTCACATCCTTTTTCTTATTCACCACTACTCTTTCACCCTTTTCGTTCCTGCACGGTCCCCCCTTCTTCCATTTCCTATCGGTTCATTGAGTCATGTGTCCCCTCCTGTGTAGTCCGTTAGGCTTCCAGTTGCATAGCCCAAACTTTTTACATTTAAGGACCACTTTCCAACTACACTTAAGTTGTGGACTACCAGCTTATATGTCCATAAACATTTCATTGTTTTTAATTAAATACTGTATATACTCGCGTTTAAGTTCTCCCACGGATAAATTTATTTTACCATATAATTTCCAGTATTTTATAATGTCGGTCGTATAAGTCGAATGTGGAAAACTCGCGCTATTGGTCCAAGAGATTATGATATGCTAACCCCCACCTGAGAGAGTAACCACGGAGCACACTGCCTTTTTTTCTATGTATTGTGCTTACGTGACCACACGGTAATACCCAAACTATTCCGAAGTGACGTTTGCTCTGTTTTGTGTTTTTTGTATCTCACACCCTCATACACGTTTATCGTAAGAGCATCCCTTATCTACAATGGAGCATTCGATCAGAAGAAAATATGAAGCAAGTTTTAAATTAAAAGTCGTTGAAGTGGCGAAAGAAATTGGTAACTGTGCTTCTGCAACAAAATTCGATGTGTCTGAGAAACTGGTGCGTGATTGGAGGAGGCAAGAAGATGAAAAAAAAAATTAAGTGTTGCATTTTTGAATGGGAGTATAAGTCAGGGTCTGATTTTATGATCAATTTTTCGGGTTTCAAGACCCGACTTATACGCGAGTATATACGGTAGTTGAACAGGCCTTAATTCAATAACACAAGTTGTTAATTAGTCACCAGATGACAATAAATGGTAAGGCAACAGTAGTGAAAAATAAATTTTAAATACAGTTTACTTGAAGTGCAGCATACCTCCAGGACTTTTTTCTAAAAATGACAAGTATACATGAAGACACTGAAAACAAATACAATACCTTACTGATTTGTTTTCAAAAAGATGGAATAAAGAGTATTTACCAGTACTTCAAGAATGTCAAAAATTTTATGCACAAAAAGGAAATTTTGAAACAGGTGGCATTGTTCTCATTGTAAACTGTACCTCACAACATTTGGGTAATTGGTCAAGTCATTAAGACAATGCCACATGCCAAAAGTGCAGTCAGAAGAGTTTTTGTGCAGACCAAAACCAGCACAGAATTGACAGACCCGTAAGCAAACTTTGTCTGCTCCAAGAAACAGCAGTTCATTGAAATGATTAATCTTAAATTTTGTATGCTTAAATTGTATTTGTGCTTTTACATTTAAGTTTAAAGTTTACATTTAAGTTATAAATTTTCATTTAATTGTTTATGAATAAGTTAAGGCTCTTACTTAAGTATTTATGTAGTAATTGATTTGGCCCTTAGCATTAACAATTAGGGACCAGATATGAAAGAGCCATTTGTTAGTTAGTTAGGCTGGGTTAAGTATTTTCTTAGTTATGTTAAAATGTTTGCCTGTGTATTAATGCATACTCAAAAACTGTCCTGGAGTGCTGAAACTGTTCCCTCTGGCCAAATCTTTATCTGCTTCAAAGATGGCTTTCTTCTAGTTAGTTGTGGCCTGTATGCTGGAATAAATATAACAGAGAGGTGGTCTCAATTTCCAAAGTGAGGGTAAGGGGCTCCCCTAAATGCCTGTTTGATATTTGTGTAAACCTGGTCTAATGTGTTTACTCCCCTGGTCACAAAGTCCACATGTTGGTAATAATATGGTAGAGTTGTCCTCAGGTTGGTCTGATTTAATGTCTCCAATGATAATATGGACACTGTCCGGATTAGTATTTTGCATCATGCTCACTGACTCATACAGTGAGGGTAGTGTATATTTTATATTCGCAGTATGGGGAATGTATACAGCTGTAATGATAATAGCTGTGAATTCCCTTGGTAAAAAGAATGGTTGGCATTTTAGCATCAGGAACTCTATATCTTCTGAACAGTGGCTTGAGACAATTTCACAGTTAGTGTATCAATTGTTATTAAGGTAAATACCTACATCTCCTCCCTGAGACTTACCACTGAGAGCAGAATGTTGTTAATTCATCCACATGAATGACGCTATCGGGAAGAGTGGAATTCAGCCATGTCTCGGTGAAGATGAGGGCACAGCAGTTTCTCACCTTGTGTTGGGTAGTTAAATCAAGTCTACAATAGTCCAATTTGCTTTCCATTGAGTGGACATTGGACAACAAAATAGAGTGCTGGTTTGTAGGGGTTAACTTTTAACCTAGTGATGATACCCTCTAAAGTGCCGCATTAACATGGTTTCTCACACAACGTGCATTAGTTCCTACTGCCATCAGTGATGGTAGACAGGTCAGCTGTTGCACAGGCCTCTGGGTCTTGCCAAGGCAAAATTCTCAGTTTATGGAGTGTTTTCGTTCTAGGGTCAATGAACCACTGGGTAAGTTGCTCAATAAATTCAATGCATGAAAACTAAGCAAAGTACATTGATTGTAGACCAATCTCGTATTTAAGTGCATAGGAATAGACATGCATTTGACATAAACCGCGCATCATTATCGGAAGCAGGATTGGCTGTTACATTCATCATTCATCTCTCCCATAATTTATTTTTTCTTAAACAGATCAATTCTATAAGATTCAGATCATTTATCAACTGAAATATGTAAGACTGAAAGGCCAGTGTTACCAGCCTTTGCTGAACTTTGAAATTATTAGCCAAATGCAACTTACTATTAATAAGAAACTACTTCTCTGAACTCATAAAGTCCACTTAAACTTGTTCTCAAGGAAGCTGTTCAACCTCTGTGTGCAGAGGCAGATTTGTGTAAGTTGGTCCCATTTCCTGTCATAAAATTGTATTCAGTCTTGAATTAAGCACATGGATTTTTAATAAAGTCCACAGCTTTTACAGTACTTGCTAGAACATAATAATAATAATAATAATAATAATAATAATAATTCTTTGCATTTATATAATGCTTTTCTCACTACTCAAAGTGCTCAGCAATTGCAGGTTAAGGGCCTTGCTCAAGGGCCCAACAGAGCAGAGTCCCTATTGGCCAAACCTTCCGATTGCCAGTGCAGATCCCTAGCCTAGCCTCATGAAGTTCAGGGATTATAAGTTTTGCAGCAAACATTTCTCTATGAATAATATAGTAGGTTATTTGTAGATCTTCACTTGCTTTTTTTTCTAACTAAACTTGTAAGCCTTGATTTTTGCCCTGTCATGGCAGAAGCAACATCGGTGCACAAACCAACATTATTAGTCCAAGACAACTTATGTTTTTGCACATAACCATCTAAGGCTTTAAAAATTTTATTGCCAGTTATATGATTTGGAATTTACAGGCAAGCCATATCTTCACAAGCTCAGTTTTTCAGAGTCAATAAACTTAATGTAAACTATAACTTTGTTTAGATTGTTCCACTTTCGATATCAATTGATTTTTGACATTTGAAGATGTGGCTTCAATAAACAACAACAATTTATTTCTTGTATAACCCAACATCACACACATGATTGCCTCCCCAGCCTTGACTGTCTAAGAAGGCAAAACCCCCAGTAGGAAAAAAAATTGAAGAAATCTTTGGAAAAGCAATTAGGTTGGGCATTGTGATAGTAGCCCGGACACCACCAGTCGGAGACCACATCTTTATAAAACACGCACATTTATTTAACATTAAATAAACAATTCTCACACTCCACACAATGCACTCAGCAATAATCACCACAATTCAACTCTGTCTCAGTCCTTGGCCGCCTCTATCCTCCTCCAGGGAGCTTTGTCCTTCTCCCACTCCCGACTCTGGCTCAATGACTGTAAGGAGGCTGCCCTTTTTATTCCCGCCCCGGATGTGCTCCAGGTGGCTAATGACGTCCATCCGGCAGCACTTCCTGGTGTGGCGGAAGTGCTGCCCTTTGCCCAGGAAACACTCCGGACTTTCCTGGCAGATTCCTCCGCCATCTTGCAGAGTGTGGTGGAAGTAACAACGAGGTGTAAAGCGCCCCCAGGCGGTGGCCACGGGTCCCAACAAGTCTGACAGTTCATTCTCCTTTCCCGTGGTCCTCTCCTGCTCCATGGCGGTTGTGCCCTCATGGCCCGGAAGCTATTCTTGCCACCTTCCGGTCCTTTCTGGTGTCCCGGCCAGGTAATAATCCTGGCTACCTGCGACAGCATGCAACAAGTGTGAAAAAAATGGGGTAAATACAACACACAAAACAGAATACAAGTAATCCTCTTTCCAGAGCCAGATGGCTAATCTATCATTGCCACCTCAGAAATACAATACAATAATACTTCATTCGTGCACAGCACTCCTCACCAAGTGCAGCTGCGGACTGCTGTGACAAATCTTAAGGCAAAATGTGAGAACAGATAACACCACTCACTAAATGCAGAACTATCACATATTTGTACACATTTGTTCAAATACATCAAAATCAAAGTAGAAACTAAAAAAAAACTAATAACAACAATATCTAATCAATAGCTAATAACAACAGCAATCTTTATTAATCTCTGTTTCCATTTCTGGTTCTTCTGTTCACCATCACCTGATCAATGTCCTGTGCAGCCACCTGTGATGTTTAAATGTTAGAATGAAAGCAGATAACCCAACCTGCCATGAAACCCATTGCACCAAATGTTGTAATATGAAGCCTTAATAATAATAAAAAAACAATAAAGAACTACTTATGATTATTTATGTTAGAATGCCCAATTGGGGTCTGGGCGGTCTTTTGGCCTGGAACCCTTACAGATTTTGTTTTTACTCCAGCTTAACTGGAGTTTTTTTTACATTTTTTCTATCCACCTTGGCCAACTGACCTTATCATCACCCCATTATTTAGAAACTTTAAAAAATTCTATATTTAAGGACTCTACTATTTGTTTTAATTATACATTTGTATTATGTAAGTGTGGAGTATTTGTTTTTTGTACAGTACAGTAATCCCTCCTCCATCGCGGGGGTTGCGTTCCAGAGCCACCCGCGAAATAAGAAAATCCGCGAAGTAGAAACCTTATGTTTATATGGTTATTTTTATATATTTTAAGCCCTTATAAACTCTCCCACACTATTATAAACATTTCACGCACAGTTATACAGCATAAACCCTTTGTATTCTCTTAGACATTAGGTAAGATTCGTTGAAATTATGTTTGTAAACACAGTTTACATTCAGTAAAACCTAAATATTATTTTAAAGATATCGAGCGTCTCCGATATCAATACGTTACAGCCATTACAACAGACAGGCCACCAGCAATAAATATGTACAATACAAGAAAAATTGTATACAGTAAAATGTGTGTACAGCGACACTAAACTATGTACATGTAATAAGTACTGTACGTAAATAATTAATTATGGTTACTCACCAACGATGACACGACGACTTGTCTGATAACGATGAGTTTAATTTTACTGCACAACAAAGGATAGCATTACAGCTCTTCTAAAGGAGCCTCTTCAGGCAACTGTTTAGCACCGCCGTTGTTCTTCTTCCATCACTCTTCAATCCAAATCCCTAAAGCAGATTCCATCCATACTACTGCCTTATCACGTCCCCTTGCAACTCGTTTTGCGCCCTGATTAAAGGATACTGCGGCCGTAGATCTTATATGCTTTTCCTCCTTTTTAAATAAAAAGAATCGTGGACTCATTGATGCTGTAATGGTGTCCTGCAGTGGTGTAGCTGTTCCCTTCCTTCAACATATCCAAAACTTGTACCTTTTCTGCAATCCTGAAGCATTAGCAGTAACGTGCATTAATTCTGAATGAGTGAGATTATACTTCCTGGTTACTGCAGCACTCCATTGCTGAGCCAATCAGCAGCACACAGGAACTTAACCGCGTGCTTTGATTGGGTAGCTTCTCGGCCATCCGCCAATAGCGTCCCTTGTTTGAATTCAAATGCGTCCCTTGTTTGAATTCAAATGGGCAAATCAACTGAGGAAGCACACGTACTGTAGACCGCAGACATCTGCGAAGCAGTGAAAAATCCACGATATATATTCACATATGCTTACATTTAAAATCCGCGATGGAGTGAAGCCGCGAAAGACGAACCGCGATATAGCGAGGGATCACTGTATACGATTTATGCTTTTTATATCTTATTTTAATTTCTTTTTCTTTGCATGTAGTTACTTCATTGACATTTGTAAAACACTATTGTATGAAAATATATAATAGAAATAAATTCAGATGTTGTTTTAGGTTTTGTTTCACATTTAAGATCATTTGACTATTTAAGAATTTGATTTATGCTTATGCCCTTTGGTTGTGGTTACTGTAGTGTTTAGTTCTACTGAGCTGACCTTCCTGGCTTCTCTTTTGTAATCTCCCTTAGCACTTTTCCCAACTCAAAAATAAAATAAAGATCACCCTCTGTACAATTCTTCCTCGCTCAATTGTGCACAGAGGACAGGTCTAAATTGTTCTGAATTTACCTGCTTAGAGAAATACACAAAAAGAAGATAGAAAGTAATGTTAAAACTTGCCAGTTAATGTTATTGACTGTGCAATTGGTAATATTAATCTCAAAGGGAATTAACATAGATGGAAAATATGGAAATATAATACTGTGTGCCATAAAATTAAAATGCATTTCATATGTTTTGAAAGTTCAAAGACGTTGCCCTTCACATAATGCAAATGTACTTCTACTGCAGTAAAACCTCATTTGCAATAAATAATTGATACTGGAGAAAGCACTTTAGTGCATATAATGTACATAACTTTATGTAACTAGTAGGAGAAAAGCTGTTTCAACATGCCTCTGCCAAAAGAAAAAGAAAAGAAATTACACTAACACTGAAAGAAAGAAAGAAAGAAAGAAAGAAAGAAAGAAAGAAAGAAAGAAAGAAAGAAAGAGTTTGGCTATGATGTGTGTGTGTGTGTGTGTGTCTTGTTGGAAATTAAAAGGGATAAACAATCAGAGCGGTAAAAAAACTGGAATTTATAAACTTGGTCGAAGAATTAACTTTTTTCTGTGTTTTTAATAGAGGACTTTAAAATCTTGGGACAAAACACAGACAATTAGCGTGACTGTAATCAAGTCAAGTAAAGTGTGTCACAGTGGCTTTGGAGGGGGGCTGACTTCCTGACAGCCCTGATACAGTATGTTTCCCGAAATTGTCACTATTTAACAAATTATGGCACAATTTCTAAAATAAAAAGTAGGCCTTTTGTGTGCTTATATTCTGTCATAATGATTGAAAGATGAAGTTAACTGATTCTTAAACTTAGTTGTGTCAAGTGTAGTCAAGTAAAGCTTTTTTTATAAAGCACATTGTAAACACCCTAAGCTGAACCAAAGTGCTGTATGACATAAGCTAAGAGAAACAATTAAAATATCTATATATACTCAAAATACCCACTGTCTCGCATACGCCTCAGAGAGTCATCTTCTAAGTTCTTCACAGGTAGGTGATACCACCCCAAGCTAAGTAGGGGCAATGCTTCCACTAACTACCTTCTCTTTATTTCATCAGCATGGAAAGACCGCCCAGTAAGGGACAACCATTTCCACCCCTTCTGGTCCCTGGGCTATAAATTCAAGACTTCCCTGAGGAAAGAGGTCACTTAAGGCTTTAGCAACAAAGGAGAGGACTTCCACATACTGACCGAAAGAGCCATAAAAAAAGAAGCCCTGAACACCTGATTGCTGAGGGACTACCTTAAATAGTTTATATTTTTGTTCATGTGTATTTTTACAGGTAAACAGGGACAGCTGGTTTGGCACCCCAAAGCGCTGCAATTGCACCAGCCTGTTATTCCTCAGATGACCACACTATACACACACACATACACACTCATAATCATGAATGTACATGAACCAGCACATAGACATAGTATTTAACCTCTCACAGGGCAAAACACCAGTGAAAAGAAATGGATAATGACCTAAAAGTAACTAATGTTGGTGCAAACCTAATATAATAAGGTTATCTATTTGAAAGAGAAGGAGTGGCCACCGCAAAAGCC
Organism: Erpetoichthys calabaricus; assembly: GCF_900747795.2. NCBI lineage: Eukaryota > Metazoa > Chordata > Cladistia > Polypteriformes > Polypteridae > Erpetoichthys > Erpetoichthys calabaricus. Next base: position 125,017,874 of record NC_041394.2, read on the forward strand.
TGATCCCCCCTTTGCTTTAACTTCAACCTTTCCACCACTAAAAGCATCTGGCTAGTAGGCCTCAGTGCTCTCATTGGCATATAAATGAGAATTAGTTCAGAAAGGTAAGAGGGTTGTGACATTGCTACATTTACCAGTAAGACTTATCATTTAAATTCACCTTTTATTTACTCACATCATCACATATTTCACCTTCTCTTGAACTTCTTCTTTTTCTTTTTTTTCTCATTCCTTGAGGATATCATGACTATTTTTTACCAAGCTTCAGAAATGTGTTTCCTATCCTTCACCAATTTTCTTGTTTTGGTAAAGTTTCTTTGGGCATTCATCTTTTTGATGGATTGATATTGAAGATATAGTCTGGCCAATGGTTCATGAATATTTTTTTAGTCATTTGTTAAAACATATCTACACTTTCTGGTGATTTTCAGTTTTTTTACAGAAAAAGTAGAAATAGCTAAAAACTCGAATGGGTTTTTGTGTGTGTGTATCATCAGCTCTTTAGTGTTCCATGTGTTTTTAAGTTGTACCAACTCCACTGTTGACTTGTAGAAGTTTCATTCTAAATTTGTTGCTGGCTCTTAGGTAGTAATGGCAAGTCACCCTTGTTATCCAGGTTATCATGCCTTTTTCATAGTGTCAAAACTCCTTTCAGCTTGTTCCATCAGGCTCTTATGGTATTTACATTTGTTTTTTGCCTTGAGATCATTTTTCAGTCTGTTTGATTTTGTGTATTTTTCTTCACTGCATTTGATATTAAAAAGTGACCAGAATAAACAATGCCACCTCTAGTCAAACTTGAAGCCTAACTAGGAGCTTCTTCTTGCTCCCTCCACCAACCTCCAGACACTCCAACCTGCCACTGCCTGATTCTACTAGATTAGCAGCTTCAATTTAATCAATTAATATATAAATAAAATAATAAATAAATGGAGAAGCCCACTTCACAAACTTAAATATAACTTTTTAATGTCAAATAAAAATAATTTTTTTACAATCAAAACTTGAAAGTGAGTTTTGGGGTTTCTTTAGTCTCTTTTTTTTTCATATCATCACAGCAGAAGGCTACATTTTCTGGGGGCAAAGTCATCTATGAGGTCATCACAAGACAGCTTCTGTGCAAGGTATGCATTCATGCTGATTATAGCCAAGCTGCTTGAACATGGATGACCTCAAGTATGTCTTGATGAGCTTAAGGTTTGAAAAACATCACTCAGCAGATGCAACTGTAACTTGGGATGGTTTCTGCAATTCCGTGGGCAATCCATAGATTTGGACTTTAATGGTAATTAATGGCAATTATATACCAATTGATTTGTTTCTTTTATAAATGAAGGCTAATTCTTCTTCTTCTTCTCATTCTTCTTCTTCTTATTACTAATAATAATAATAATGGTTCACGGTATTCATGTACTGTTACTCTTTGTTACTTGATATAGCCAATAGTATCACTTGAGATAATGAATGACTACTTCTACTACCACTACTACTCCTAATATTTAAATATATATATATATATATGGTTGAAATAGTTTACTGTCAAATAAATGCAAAGAGTACGCGACACGTGTTTCGCCCTCATTATGGGCTCATCAGGCGTACAAACTCCACTGCACTCCCTCTCGGGCATCGAACCTCGGACATCAGCGCCAGAGGCGATGCCCCTAACGTTGCGCCACGGCGTGTGGTTCGTTTATTTGACAGCATGTAGATCGGGGTAATTACATTCACGGCATTCGAAGTCTGTGTCACAATCTGATTGTATGGGTGGTTACCTACCAGGTAACGCTTGTGGTTGGCCAGCAATCTGCTAACATCCGCCACGGTGCCCTCAGTTTGTGAGGAGCAGATCATAGAATGGTTGAAATAGTTTACTGTCAAATAAATGCAAAGAGTACGCGACACGTGTTTCGCCCTCATTATGGCGCTGACGTCCGAGGTTCGATTCCCGAGAGGGAGTGCAGTGGAGTTTGTACGCCTGATGAGCCCATAATGAGGGCGAAACACGTGTCCGCTAAGATACGGACGGAGGTCGCTCGGGCACCACCCATTGCTTTGACTACCCTTACTGAGTCGGATGATATTGAAACATATTTTTTGATCTTCGAGCGTACCGCTAAGCGGAACGCATGGCCGAGGTCGGAGTGGGCGTACCAACTGGCTCCCTACCTGAAGGGAACGGCGCAGAGAGCCTATTATGATTTAACTGAGGAGCAGGCTGCTGATTATGACGCTCTCAAACTAGAGGTCTTTAAACGCTACGGCGTATCTCCGGAGCAGCAGGCAAGAGAGTGGAGGGAGTGGCGATTTGACTCTGAAAGGCCATTGAGAACCCAGGGCTTTGAAGCCTGGGGAAAGGTCTGTCGTTGGCTACGGCCTGACGTCAATGACCCTCATAAAATGGCCGAAATTCTGGCGTGTGAGGCCTTTGTTCATGCTCTCCCCGAAAACATAGCCCAGCAAGTCCGGAAACACAATTATGAGAACATGGATTCTCTTATAAAAATTGCGGAGCGTCACTGGGCGGCTTGCAAATCGGGAAGATCAGAACGGTTCTCTCGCCGAACCCAACAGGCACGTGGGGCAGCTCCTGAGCCCCCCCGACAAGCTCCCGAACCTGCCGTCCATAGAAGGGATAGACCACCTAATCTTCCCCACTGTTTCAAGTGTGGGGAGGTTGGACATCTGTCTCCAAACTGCTCCTTTGAACTGATGGATTGTTCGTTGGTAAGGGGGGAAAGGTACTGTGCCACCGTGAGTAACCCTTTGTCTCTTCCCTACACAGGTGCAGTTATTATAAATGGCAGAAAGGTAAGGGCAATGTTTGATTCCGGGAGTAACATTTCTATTGTTGCTACCCGTTTCGTTTTACCGCAACAGTGGACTGAAATAAAAACCAGTCTAAAATGTATTCACGGAGATATCCGGTATTATAAAACAGCCAGATGTATTGTGACTGTAAATGGAAATTTAACAATTATGGCCATGGCTGTGTTACCAGATCCTCCTTTTCCAGTTATACTAGGTAGAGACTGGAATGAAATTATTAGCAGTAAAAACGTAACTGTACCGAGGAAATATTTAGGCTTAATGATGGAACAAACTGATCCGACTGCCTCCACGTCATGTCCCTCAGTAGCATGGACGGATACTAGCACCCAGTGCGAAGAAATCAATGTCCCATCGTCCTCTACGGGAGCTAATACAGTTAACGTGGAGGACGTGGAGGCAGTAGCCCCTCCCATAGAAGTCGCACAAGACCCAATACAAGCGTTAACATCCCAATTCCTTCTAACACCCTCATCCTTTAAAAGAGAGCAATGGAACGATGATTCCCTAAAATTTGCTAGGAATACTATAGTGTCCACCAAGGGTTATACAACTCTGAATCCCATGCCACCCACGCCGTTCTTTGTTATTAATAATGATCTGTTATACCGAGTGGCAGAACACGGGGGTGAAGTGCGAGCAACATTGCTAATCCCACGCACTTTTCGGCAAAAAGTGTGTGAATTAGCACATGCTCACCTTCTGGGAGCCCATTTGGGCTTCGATAAAACTTTAGAGAGGATAAAACTCCGATTTTATTGGCCGGGAATTAATGAGGAGGTCAGGCGATTTTGCGCTTCCTGTCCGGAGTGTCAACTTCGCCAGATTCCCAGGCGGACTCGAGCTCCTCTTGTTCCCCTTCCCCTTATTGATATTCCATTTGAAAGAGTCGGAATAGACCTCGTAGGACCATTAGAACCCTCATTAAAAGGATTTAAATATATTTTAGTATTAGTTGATTATGCCACTCGCTTTCCAGAAGCTGTTTCTTTGCGCTCAGCTAATACAAAAACCATCGCACGGGAATTAGTAGGAATATTCGCTCGTGTTGGGATCCCCAAAGAGGTTTTAACAGACCAAGGGACTCCTTTAATTTCGGAGACGTTCAGGGAAATTGCTAAATTACTCCGTATAAAACATCTGAGAACGTCAGTCTATCATCCCCAAACTGACGGGTTGGTGGAACGCTTTAATCAAACATTAAAACAGATGTTACGTAAGGTAGTTAGCGAGGATGGAAGAAACTGGGATCAGTTGCTTCCCCTCGTGTTGTTTGCATATCGGGAAGTCCCACAGACCTCTACAGGCTTCTCTCCTTTTGAATTACTGTATGGAAGACAACCCCGAGGGCTTTTGGATATGTTAAAAGAAGGATGGGAAGAGGAGGTCCTCCCTACTTCAAATGTTCTCGAATATATTGCGCAATTACGCGATAGACTTGAGAAAATTAGACCTATTCTAAAAGATAATTTAGAAAAAGCACAAGCAGCGCAGTCTCGTTATTATAATAGAAACACCACCATTCGGGAGTTTGTCCCGGGTGATCGTGTAATGGTGCTCGTCCCAACCTCCCATTCAAAATTGTTGGCACACTGGCAAGGTCCTTATGAGATAAAGGAACGAAAAGGACTCGTCGACTATTTGGTTAAACAACCTAATCGTCGAACGAGTGAAAGAGTGTATCATATAAATCTACTGAAACCATGGAAGGACAGGGACGTTGATCCCTCCTCCGGACACTCTAGTTCCTTTTTTTTTGTCATGTGCATATCTGAATTTTGGTCCTGATTTGACATCTGAACAACGACAAGATCTCGAACGGGCTATCTTGTCTGTCCCTAAAGTTGTGGACGAGACATCTGGACGTACTGCGTTGGTTGTTCATGACATCATTACGGAACCAGGGGTGATTGTCAGAGAGAGACCTTATAGGCTCCCGGAGGCAAAGAAAGCGGAAGTAGAGCTGGAAATTAGACGAATGCTGGAACTAGGGGTTATTGAAGAAAGTTATAGCCCTTGGTCTAGTCCAATTGTCCTAGTTTCTAAACCTGATGGTTCATGGAGGTTTTGCAACGACTTCCGACGACTAAATCAGGTCTCTAAATTCGATGCGTATCCCATGCCGCGAGTGGATGATTTACTTGATCGATTAGGGAATGCTCGATTCCTAACTACTCTTGACATGACTAAAGGGTATTGGCAGGTTCCCTTAACGGACTCCGCTAAAGAAAAAAACGCTTTTAGTACACCCAGCGGACATTGGCAATATAGGGTGCTTCCTTTTGGTTTGCACAGGGCACCAGCTGCTTTTCAACGTCTGGTGGATACACTGCTTCGGCCCCACAATTCCTATAGTGCCGCCTACCTGGATGACGTTGTCATTTATTCCGGCACATGGAAGGATCATGTATTGCAGGTTAAAGCAGTTCTCTCCACACTAGCGTCAGCCGGACTTCGCATCAACCCGAAGAAATGTTTCTTCAGATTGAGGGAAGCCAAATATTTAGGCTACGTGGTGGGTGGGGGTACTGTTAAAACACAATGTGATAAAATTGATGCCATCTTGAATTGGCCCCATCCGATGAATAAGAGGCAGGTTCAAGCATTTTTAGGGCTGGCAGGTTACTATCGTCGTTTTGTACCGCACTTCTCTGAAATTGCTATGCCCTTATCGAACTTAACAAAGAAACGAGCGCCTTTAAAAGTGGTGTGGGATGATGCGGTGGAAAAAGCATTCAGTGACTTGAAATTGGCCCTTACATCAGCACCGGTGTTGAAATCTCCTGATTTTTTTATTCCTTTTATTCTCCAGACCGACGCATCGGCCACAGGATTGGGTGCCGTGCTGAGCCAATGTGTCGACGGTGCTGAACACCCCGTTATGTACCTCAGCCGGAAATTGTTGGAACGAGAGACCAAGTATGCTGCGGTGGAGCGAGAAGCCTTGGCGATCAAATGGGCTATTACATCTCTACGGTACTACCTACTGGGACGCGAGTTTACTCTGGTGACAGATCATGCCGCTTTACAGTGGATGTCTCTCCATCGTGAGTCTAACCCACGCATCACTAGGTGGTTTTTGGATTTACAACCATATCGTTTTAGTGTCGTTTATCGTAGGGGTTCCTTGCAAGCCAATGCAGATGCTCTCTCTCGTGTCCACGACCTCGCGGTGCAGGTCGCCCGACCCGACGGGTCTGGGCTGAGGGGGGGGTCATGTCACACATGTACGATTAGGAGGCAGTCAAAGAGCCTAAAGGTGAGTGAAACATCGCGAGATAAAGGGATATCACGTGGTACTTACCTGAACTCTTTTTTCCAACAGGACACAAGAAGAGAATTAATCCTGCAACTTCCGGGTTTTCAAAATGGCCGCGATGATGTCACTTCCGGTCAATATTGATGACATCACTTCCGGCACCCACAAACCACATCACTTCCGGTTCCTGTTGCCACATCACCATTTTGCCAACCATTTCCTGTCACATGTTTTTCTGCTCTATAAAACCACCATTTTGTTTTCAGTTGTTGTTCATTGTACTTTCAAGACTTTGAATCGCTTCATTTTTCAATATTGTCTGTAAGACAATATATGGGGACGGTCCCCAAATCTTTATTTTGTATTTGTGACTTTCTTATCGATCACAATATATATATATATATATATATATATATATATATATATATATATATATATATATATATATATTGTGGCGGACGACCGGGACCCATGGCCGGCCGGGATTGCCCCTTTGACACTGGATCCGTTGGAGCAACCATGGGATGCACACTACGTCCCCCGGGACATGTGGTGGCAGCCCTCCTTGGTTACATCGGGGCCACAGGCGTGGGACTTAAGGACAGGGTGGAATGTAGCCACACCCGGGCACTTCTGGGTGGGCTATAAGAAGAGTCTGCAGCTACTACTCGAGGAGCCTGAGTCACATGGAAGAGGACGGAGCTTGCGACGGGAGGAGTAGAGGCTGCAGAAGAAAAGGAAAGTCTGAAGGACTGTGAGCTGTATTGAGCTGAGTATTGTGTTGTGTTGTGAGCCCAGGAATAAAACGTGTGCTTTTCAACATTTGGAGTCCATATCTGTCTGTGCCAAGGCTGATATTCCATAATATATATTTATATATATTTATATTATATATATAAATAATACTACCACTACTACTACTAATAATAATAATAAAAGGAGAAACATCTAATTCTGCTACTGAACATGCTTAATAATCTTACTTAGGGCAAAAAATCCAGTGTTAAAATGAATCTGAATATTCAGATATTTGAAAAGTGAACATGTGAAATAATACCTACACGCCTGAATATATCTAAACTTGATATTGTCCTTCCAATGAGTAATAAGGCATTCACTAAATCAGTGATGTTAGCTGCCAATAAAATCAGCCATCAATTGAAGGTAGTTCTTGTGCTAATTGCTCATTTTGTATGCCAAAGTTTTCTGTATGGTGCTTTTCCAGAATTCAGCCAATAAGTAAGTAATAAGGATTTAATGTTGTGTGTGTTGGTGAAATCTACAAACATATCCTCAATACTCAGAGCACTTAATTTGTCAACTAATGTTCACAGCCTTTAACAGAGTGTAGAAGTCCCAAGGTCTATATAATCCATCCATCCATCCATCCATTATCCAACCCACTATACCCGAACTACAGGGTCATGGGGGTCTGCTGGAGCCAATCCCAGCCAACACAGGGCGCAAGGCAGGAAACAAACCCCGGGCAGGGCGCCAGCCCACCGCACGGGGTCTATATAATGGTAAAAAAAAATCCAAAGCCATGCATCAATGAAGTACTGTAACACCAGATAATATCTGTTAAACACTTAATATATGGACTATTACAAATAATGCATTCCTTGCTCTATTGTTACTCCAGTAAAACACTAGCTTTAGTGTGATAGCAACTAATGCAACATTAGCTGGCTTCTTGGAAAATAACAAATTTAGATTTCTAAGCACACCTGCCAGTGCAGCAAGAGCTTTTCTTCATGATTATGTTTGTTTTCTTTTCTGTACTCCTGACTGGTGTTTACTTGAATCCATCACTCTGCTCGTTAATGGAAAATTATCACAACAATTGACAATCAACGATGGTAATTTGATGATTCAAGAAACAGTGGCACTGCGCATTCATAGACTCTAGCTGCGGTCCTTTGATCACAGGCTCCACGTGCAATGCATATAGGAAAGGGCGGCTCTGAAAATAAAAATGAAAAGTGACTTTGGGGTATTTGGTTCAACTCTGACTTTTACCTTCCAGCTGTCCACTAAGGCCATACTACTTAATAATTATCCCAACTGGCCAGGATCCAGTACGGAAGAATATGTTTCAAAACATAATTGTATTTGCCCTTATTTCACACATGGTCCCTCACTTACAATACTAGGCAATGACTACTTGCCTTGTTGCTCATGGAACCTTCTTCAAGAAGATGGAATAACCCAGTACACAATGTGAGAAAATTAAACCCCATTATGTCAGAAACAGATAAATCATTTATCCCATGGAAAGAATGATGATAGCAGCCATGGAGATGAATACAGTTGACATGCATGCAAGAATGCATTTGCCTTTAGCGTTTCCTCAACTGGTTTAACACAATGCAAGTTGAGCAAATTTTTCCACTCCTGAATTCACCAAATCCTACTTTCCAAGGTATTCAACAAGTATAGACTCATTTCATAAAGTATGTTGTTAAGGCATTGCGTTAAAACAATACAGTCTCATTTACAGTGTATTATTGTAAACAACTGTATTGGCACAATTAGCCATAGTTTAATAGTAAACCCATTTCAGTACCTCTGAGGTTTAGAATAAAGTCTTCAACAGGAGTTCTAAATTTTTAGATAAATATTAGAGCAACTAATAAAATAGATAGATAGATAGATAGATAGATAGATAGATAGATAGATAGATAGATAGATAGATAGATAGATAGATAGATAGATAGATAGATAGATAGATAGATAGATTTTCCACCAAAAGGAAAAAAAATAGTAAAAACCAGAAAAAAAAAAAATATTAAATAATTGCATGGCCAAGAAATATGCACATAATCTAATAATAATAATATAACGATATAAAGAGATATGGTCTGTATAGGCCAGTGTATCTGTTCTAACTGGCTAGGGTTGAGACAAACACAAAGGGTAAAATCATTAATCAATCTGATAAATGTGGGCAAAAAAGAGCCCTATTAGTGCCTCCTAACCCACCATGGTGAAATGAGCAGGTGGCAACATGGGCTGTAGGACAACATGGAATATAGAGGATGGGTGCATTAGTCATGATGGCTTCTAAGTTTATCATCATCCTGGCTCTGCCACTGTCTCTAGTGAGTCCAGTGAGTCCAGTCTAGTGAGTCGTTCCTGTAATTTTGAAGTTACAGTATTTAGTCTTTCAATTTGTTTGGTATGTTCCAGACACTTTTGTGTTGAATGAGTTTTCAAAATAAAAAATTGCAGACTAGGCAAAAAGCTTTCATAATTGTAACAAAGCTTAATGGACCTTTAAAGGGGAGAGTGTTTACCACAGTCTTATGCGTTTCTATGTGATGTTCTCCAGCATGAAGTATTAGCATTATGGTCACATTTGCTTAAAGGCAGCAATTTCATGTCAGTATTCATTATCTTAATCTTAATTTTATAATAAAGGTAAAGGTTTTCACATTAAACTTACTATATCAATGTTCATATTACAATAAATGTCCATTTCCTTATACATTAAAACTGCATGTTACAGTAATCTATATCACTGTAGTCTGCTGCTATTGAATGCTAACTAGGATATGACAAAATAATCAAAATGTATATAAGAAATACAAAAGACAAAGATGAAGAGTTGGTGTACCTTGAAGGCAAATCCCGTATAATTGATGAAAAACTGCAAAAAAAAAAGTTAGAGGTCTTTTCAGGCAGGAGTCAAGATATCGACTGACAATGATGGTGGCGCTGCCCCTTATGAGAAAGATAGACTGTGAAAGGGAGGGGCCAGAAAACAATGACCCGGAAGTGATGTCACTAGAATAAAGAAGGAGAAGCATTAGTCAACAGTGCCAACCCTCGGCTCAGGTTTGAATTACCTTTTGATGAGCCCTCAAACACACATGTGTAACAATATGTACTTTTTATGTTTTCAAGTTTACGTCATTCTTGGTATCAATCTTCATCCAAGTAACCATGCTTGCAAAATTAAGTTATGAAGAACCTGAATATTTTGAAAAAGATACAAAAGCATTTTTCAAAGAAATTGAATTCATAAGGCCTGCTTACTGATTATTTGTAGTAGTCAGTAAGTAGCAGTAATGCACAATTTCTCTCTTGCATTCATCAAAAGAAACAATCTATAAGAAAGACATTCTGCACAAACCAGACTGGCATCATACTTAAACAAACAAACAATAATTATATTATTACATTAGTTAAGAACACTAGACCTTCATGGTTACAAAGCACTTCAATTGCACTTTCATGTGCAAGTTCATTCTCAATGAAAATTATAACCAATCAAATTCTGCCTTGTTTTGTTAGTTGCAACTTTGACAAACTTCATTCTACAGAAGCAACCAAAAGAGGAAGACTGAGGGGCACCCTTCACTCTCTTCTAAGATAACATCTTTTAAGAATGAGCGTTGTGCTATTGGATTGCCTGTTCATTTAACAGTTTATTTTTATATTTGCAGCCAGACAGTTTTGGTCATTTTAACATGCTACACTTCACTGTTGATCGACTACCTCTTAAACAACTGATCAGAACTAGTAGTGCCAGTGCCAAATGTCAGGTGTAGGAGACTTGAGCTGAGACTGACACATTTCTTATGCAATTTGGAGAGAGTTAAGAAAAAAAACATGTTTTGCCATCAGGTTTCTAGTCGGTCCCACAATAGGTAAAGTAGTACATTTGGTTGCTGTCGCCTTTGCTCAAATACCTGTTTACGTGATCGCGTGGCTTGCCATTATGGATGAGCCAGCACTATCTGCAATATAGAAATTTGTTGCATTAATCTGCACCTTTGTCTTCAGCTATGACTGACAATTTAGTAATTTTATTTTCAATGCTGCAAGCAGAATCATTCTGAGTACACAAAGGTTATCCACATTATTAATGTTTTCTTTATTAAACTGAATGGTCAGTTAGGCACTTCCTGGAACTTAGCTTCCATAACTGTCATCATTCTAAATAGCTTTTGTAACTCAAACTAATTTAGATGTCATTGCCAAATACCATCTGTAATATTTCACGCTGCTATTGCCATTTTTAAACCTCCCCTTAGGCTACATGTGCCTTTTTCTAGCATATATACAAAGAAGTGAATCTGAGCACTCATTAATATAGGTTATCTAAAGTTTTGCTATGTTATTTAAAGTAGAAGGCAACAAATAACATTCAGCACTGTTCATTATAGCAGGATGTCAAAGAACTTTCTTCCATTTTTAAATATTATTTACAGTTAAAAACATTTCATTTATCTCTGAAATATTGGATGTAAGTGAGTTGCTACTCGCTTTGGTGTAAAAGTAGTAAACTATAATAAAACTCAGATTTCAAGTATAAATGATTTTAAAGTGCAGACTTCTGTAAGAAATTACAATTGCTTGTCTGCCTCCTGATGAGAATTTGTTACATCTACACCCTCCAGACTGATATATAGTGTCTCAAACTTAGATTGTATATACATATATTTTTATATATGCTTAATTCAATCCAGGGTCTCTAGGGCCCAAAACCAATTTTGACAGTGTCAGGTTTAAGGCAGGAACCGACCCTGGATACTGGCCTGGTCCAGTGCAGGACACACACACCCACATGGCCAATTTAGAATTGCCAATTCACTTTCATGTCTTTGAGTATGTGGCAGGTAAACCCATGAAGACATAAGGAGAACATACGTACAAACTGTACAAAGACAAGAAGCAGGCATGGGATTTGAACCCGGGATGCTTGAACAACGAGGCATCAAAGCTAGTCACAGGACTACTGCTTCATTCTATATTGCTTGTGCTGTGATTATGTCCAGAGGAAATGACCAAAACTGATCAGAAAATGTTGTTATGGATGGCACATATATCATGGTATCCCTATAGGGATGGGTTCCAATCTCTTATCTAGCTGGAAGGGCAAGGCGCTGAGTGGGCACAAACAAGAGCAAGATGTTTCCTTACCTAGTCAGAAAACTGACAAAGTATGCCAACTTGCAGGTGGGGACATTGGCTTCCTGGCAGGGATGGATGGATGCCTGACCGGGAGGCCAATAGGATGGAAGGACAGGGGAAGACAACCTGGCAGAGCGACTTAGTCCTCCAACACGCTAGATGGCAGCCTCCCTTTGTGACATTACCTGTGTGGACACCAGCAAGTCCGATAGGGCAGCCTTATCAGGTTCCATGGGGATTCTGCAAGTATATGTAATTCCTACTTTGTGAAACTTCCATTTGACTTGGAAGTGCTTCCAACTGCCTATGCCCTGGTACCAGAGTTACTCCCGAATCTAAAATAAAAGACGCTGCTTGACCTATTCCAGGTGAGCTGGAGTGTGATAGAAGAATGACAAAGAGAGGAAAAGAGATGGAAAAAAATTGCATTGTGATTGTGTCTATTAACACTAGAATCCCTGAAGCCTATGAAAAAACTTATAATCTTGGGCCACCTTAAATTCCTTTGCACCTCTCCTCATTAGTGTCTTTTTTTTGTAAATGTGTCAATCAGCACCAGCAGCCCGCTAGCCCATCACACCACCACCGCAGCTCAACTCCAACAAACAGTTCTCCCTGCTCACATCTTGTTTATCTGGGTGTGAGGTGCCTAGAGTTGTAAAGGGTAAATAATACAGTACAGTGGAACCTCTAGATAAGAGTTTAATTCGTTCCAGCACTGAGCTTGTATAGCGAATTTATTGTATCTAGAACAAACTTCCCCATTGAAAATAATGGAAGTCCAGTTAATCCGTTCCGCACCCCAAATATATTAACATAAAAATCAATTTTCCTAACAAATAACACTGATAAATTATATATACAGTGATCCCTCGCTATATCGCGCTTCGCCTTTCGCGGCTTCACTCCATCGCGGATTTTATATGTAAGCATATTTAAATATATATCGCGGATTTTTCGCTGCTTCGCGGGTTTCTGCGGACAATGGGTCTTTTAATTTCTGGTACATGCTTCCTCAGTTGGTTTGCCCAGTTGATTTCATACAAGGGACGCTATTGGCAGATGGCTGAGAAGCTACCCAACTTACTTTCTCTCTCTCTCTCTCTCTCTCTCTCTTGCGCTGACGTAGGGGGGGTGTGAGCAGGGGGGCTGTTCGCACACCTAGACGATAGGGACGTTTCTACCTTCTGTGTGCAGCTGCTTCCTGAAGGACATGCTGCACGGTGCTTCGCATACTTAAAAGCTCAAAGGGCACGTATTGATTTTTGACTTTGTTTTACTCTGGCTCTCTCTCTCTCTCTCTATTTCTCTGCTCCTGACGGAGGGGGTGTGAGCTGCCGCCTTCAACAGCTTTGTGCCGTGGTGCTTCGCATACTTAAAAGCAAACAGCCCTATTGATTTGTTTGCTTTACTCTCTGTCTTTCTGACAGACTCTGCTCCTGACGGGCACTCCTTTGAAGAGGAAAATATGTTTGCATTCTTTTAATTGTGAGACGGAACTGTCATCTCTGTCTTGTCATGGAGCACAGTTTAAACTTTTGAAAAAGAGACAAATGTTTGTTTGCAGTGTTTGAATAACGTTCCTGTCTCTCTACAACCTGTGTTTCTGCACAAATCTGTGACCCAAGCATGACAATATAAAAATAACCATATAAACATATGGTTTCTACTTCGCGGATTTTCTTATTTCGCGGGTGGCTCTGGAACGCAACCCCCGCGATGGAGGAGGGATTACTGTACTGTAGTCTACCTTTAATAAATAACACTGGTAAATAATATAATTGATTATTAAAAGAATCAAAACAGGTGTCCAAAGTGCAGTAGAGCATTCAATAAATCTTTAAATAAATAATCCTTAAAACAGTTGTGAAGTGGAGGTTTAAAATACACAAGAATAACAATCCTTTAACACGAGGTTAAAACGTCAAAAGGATGCCGTCTTTAAAAAACAGATGACAATCCCCGGTGCTTCTTCTCTGTTAGCGTCTCACCTGCGGGCTCTGCAACAGGCGAGACACTCTTAATGCAGCTGACCTTCTCTACACCGTCCTGCTTCAGCTGTTTGGCTCGCCTGTTCAGCTTACTGTTCAGCTACACGCGAGCCTGCACTCGCTCGCCCTCCCGCACCGACTTCCTACTGCTGCCTGCCTGCCTGCTGCAACCTCCGTTCTCTCTCCTCTCTTTTCTTTTACTTCTTCTCCCCCTTAACCGGCTCACGCTTCTCTATATATGCGGGGAGGACATGGCAGCTGCAGCCCATCAGCCACAGGAACAATCATGGATGTGGGCAGTTTCCCACCTGTGCACTTAAGTGAGAAATGCAGACACTGCAGATCGCGGCTCGCAACTGCTACCACGCCCCTCGCTAAGCCGCGAGCTATACCCACAGCGTGGCTCGTGGCTCGTTACGCGAGCCAATGCTCGCATTTAGATCTGAATTTTTCGCTCATACTTTCCTCGTATTTTGAATTTCTCGTATACAGAGGTGATCGTATCTCGAGGTTCCACTGTATATCGTTATTTGGAATACATGCATTTCATATGTGTTCCATGTCTAGGTGTAGGATGAAAGGAAATGTGAGGCAAGAAATGCTAAAAACATACCTAAAGCAGGTGTGAAGACTTTAGTCCAAATATCAAGTAAACAGGCACTTTTATTCACGAATATAACCAAAGAAAAAAAAAATCATTCAATTTACAAATTGCTGCCAATGAGTTAAAAACCCAAGCTTAAATGTCAATTGACAGGGAGTTGATATGTATTCTTGGATGGTGCAGAGGTAAGAACTGCTGCCTTATAAGCAAAAGGTTCCAGGTTTGAGTTCGGGTACTCTTACATACATTTGATTTGTCTGTAACACCCGCTGTAAATTTTAGCTACTTGTAAAAGTTAGCGCTTTTTTTATTATTCAGTTTTATTCTGTCATTGATGTTCACGTGGTACAACGAACTTGCCTTTCCCTCTCTGAGCTGATGCCATTTATCTCCATTCTTTTCACAAGAGCAGCGATGACCATAGTTGCTGATGTGGTTGATGTCTGCTCAGAACTATTTGTTGTACCGGCAAAGATACGATGTCCCGTGACCGCTATCAGCCTATCATGTGGCATTTGCCCTTTGACAAAACAAAGATACCGATGCAGAATGTGTGATTTCGGACATCTGGCAACATTTTATTAAGAACTGTGTTTTGAGTTAGAACTCAGGACAAAGACTTTCCGAGTCTGTGGTCATAAAGCTTATGGAGCCGTTTCTGGACAAAGGCAGAACTGTAACAACAGACAGCTCTTCACAGTACTTTCACCAGCTAATAGACCGCTGCACCACAACACAACTCTGCTTGGCACCATAAGTAAAATGGGACTTCCACCTGCAGCTAAAGTCAGTACACGTGTTTAGATCAGGCAGTGCCATGCTGACGGTATATGCACCCAAAGAATCCTTTTCGAAAGGTGTTTGTAAAAATAAACCTTTTTATTATACTGGGACTTGCGCCTGTGCAGTTGTGTTTGGGGTGCTGCAATATCCCAAAGTGGTCACAATGCATAAAATTAATTCAGTAATTTGAATAACGTTACTTAATACTACAAAAAAACAATGAACTCATAACTTGTTTTAGGAGGAACAGGAATGACCAGAAACCACTTATCATAAATAGGGAGAAAGTATAAAGGGTCTCTACATTTAAAATTTTGGGAAACTTTATCACAGAGGACAACTCATGGACAACTAATACTACAGCACTGATCAAGGAGGAACAGCAGTGGCTTTGTTTTCTCAGAACATTAAAGAAATATAATTTGTCTGAGCAGCTGCTGACCTTCTTCTACTGATTTTCCATATAGAGTGTCCTCATTTACTCTCCGAGTGTGGTACTCCAGTTGATCCAGGCCATCCACAGGGTCATAAACAATGCACAAAAGATTTCTGGAACTCAGCTTCCACCTACTGCACCCATTGTCTGCATGGGGATACTAATATCACCCCATTTACCATCTGTTCATCCTGGTGTCCCCTGGCTGGGGCATGCAAAAATCGAAAATATAAATCAAGAGCCAGAAAATGTAAATAATAAACTGGTCAAAAGACCACAAACCTAATAAAACACAGAAACCCAAAAAGGGCACAGAAGAGCACAATTGCAAGTCAAAGTTGGACTGGCGTAGGACTCTCAGGCAAATGCTGATTGAATTATTAATACATCATCTAAAAGTCCTAATTAAAGAAACATCAGGGTATGCGAATGACAAAAAATTAAAAACAAAACAGAAAATGTCAACCGTGTACAAGCAAGGGATAAGGGGTAAATTACAAAAACAGCCAAAAAAATGGAAACAAAGAAGAGACAAAACTAAACTTCTTACAGTCTTTTCTTAAAACCTCCTCTATTTGTACTTGTATGGTGGCACAATGTTATTATTACTACTTTGGCTAAAGCTTTTATTCAAGGTGACTTACAACATTTGAGATACAATTGATTACATTTCGAGTAAGTGAAGTGACACACATAGCCACATCATGACAGTCATGGGATTTGAGCCCCCAACCTCATGGACTGAAAGCCTTAACCCCTATACATACTGCCTGCAGTGTTCCAGAGACCTTGGGTCTGAATCCTGGCCTAGTCATTATCTGTGTAAAGTTAATGGGTCTATTCACCTGCCTGCAATGGTTTTGCTCAACTGTCCCAGTATCCATCCTTAATTGGATAAAGAGGACATGAGAATATTATGCTCTTTTAAAATGTGGCACTTGCCACTTGACCACAGCCATCAATTTGATAATTAAGATAGAAAATGGATGGATCAATGGACTTGTATTCATTTAACATTCTCTTGTACTAATGTAAGTTATTGTTAGAACATTGTGAAGGCTTGTAGCCAACATTTAAAGTATGTCAGTGTAATCTGTTAAGTTTATTTCATTGTATCTCATGTTATTCATATGAATAGAAACCAGGCTCATTTATGAAAGACAGACATGTGTCTCTCACATAACACATGAGGCAGAGGGGGCAGATTTTCTAGGTTTAGTAATGTAACAAGAAGATAAGCAACAAACAACTGTTCGCTGCCAAAGCAGGAAATTCAGGAAAAGAAGGAGTGTGCAGTGACCTAAACGTCAGTTTTGGGTTTAAAGTGGCTGATCTATTTTCTGTGAGTGATGAACCAGCAAACCAGAATGTACCCATATTTGGAATTGCAGGAAATGTAAAACTGTGGATGGTAGACATTGTTCCTGCCCAAGGCTAGGACAACATGCTTTCCCACACTCTGTCTCGAAGTTGGACAAGCACCAATCGCAGGAAACCCCAACTGTGTCATGCTTTGGCCAGATAGCTCTTCTTCGAGTATTAAATTCTTGTGAGTGTTAAGCCTATATTAAACAGAAGCTAGTATAATTTTCCTTTAGTGTTACAGATCCTTTATTCCATTTAGAATCACATATATCTTTATGTATAATGGCTGCAATCTCTAATGAACCTCTTCACAGGATGCATGCGCCCTCTGCTGGATACATGGCTACAAATTATAATCATGTTTACTATATATGATATCAAACATTTCTGCTTACAGTAGTTATTTGCTTAGCTATATTTTAAAACTTGTACGGGATGCGCTTTCTTTAATGAAATATAAGAATGATTTTGTCAAAATTATTAAAATAGTAGAAAAATGTGTCATCACCCTGAAATGTGCAATGTAATAATACAAGTTTAAATGATAGAAAAGGGAAATTAAACAATGCTTTAAACATCAAATAATAAAACATCAACGTTTTAAACTTTATAATATTATATATATATATATATATATATATATATATATATATATAATATAAAAATGACATAATAAAATTATAAAAGCAGATTATAAAAATGCACATCACAAATAACATTTGTAAGGATCATAAAGGGTGTGAATTGGACCCTATATAGCGCCTGACCCGGCACAGACTTACACAGAGGCACGTGTAAAAACACAAGAAGACTTTATTTTTCTTCAACTGGAGGGCACGTCTCTCCGTGAACCCTCCAGCCACAACACAGTCCCAGTATCAACACAAGTAACAACCTTTCTTCTGGCACCACCACTCCTCCTAGGCAACCTTGTCCTCTTCCTCCTGATTCTGGCCCTGAGTGGTGGTTGCTGGTCCTTTTTATAGCCCACCTGTAAGTGCTCCAGGTGCACCTGTTCCTGATTGCACTTCCGGGCGGGGCTGTACAGTTGTCCAGGCTAGCTCCGGGATTCATGCAGCACCCCCTGGCGGCCACCCCAGATCCCCACAGGAGTTGTGGAGAACTCCATCTCCCATGGAACCCTGCAGGAAACTGAGGCACCATCGTCAGCCAGGGAGGCTGCCACCAAGCGTCCCAGGGGAGGTACTGAGGAGCCCATGGCTGCTCCCTCGGAACATAAGTAGAAGGGGTGTCCCGGCCCACCACAAGGGTTAGAGTACTTTCATGATCCCGTATATAAAACAAACAAAAAAAAGCAATATAGTCTTTTCAGACTGTCCAAGATGGAGTAGGAGGTGGTTATATGGGATCCAGACAGGAACAGGCGGATCCAGGAGGGTATATGATGGAAGTGATGTCAGGGTGGAACAAATGTCATTCTTCCATCCTACAGAGGGAGGAGAAGACAAAACATTAATCAACAGCTCCAGCTCTTGGTCCAGAAGAGAAATATCACCATCACAGCCCTTCATCTGTCCCCAGAACACGCACCTGTGACACATTATAGAAGCAAAGCAGCATAGTGTATAATGAACCTGCAGCATGGAGAACTTTCAAAGAATGTTTAAAGGGAATGAACATGTCACAATTGGCTGTGTAAAATATATTCCCACACTTATAAAAATGATTGACAGATGTCACGCCTCCCGTCAAAGCTCCCAACCTGCAGTTTTCTCATTTTTGTGTCTAAGGTAGGAGGGAAGTTAGAAGATTATGTCAGAGGTTGGAGTCGAGAAGGAGCATGGAGTTTTGTTGGACAGTGAAACCAGTTTTTGTCAGAGGTTGCAGCATGGATGGTGTTTTGAAAGAGGCAGAAGAGAGGATGGAGTTTTGATAGAGAAAGTTCTGTTCAATGGATGAGGATGTCCTAACATGGACACCGTATTTGTGATGTTAGTTATGGAAGCGGTCCTTAGCAACAGGGCAAGATTCTCTACCAACCTATTACCCACCTGGACAGGCTTCTAAAAAATGTTTTAATCTTTCTTGACCAAATAAATAAAAGGAAAGCACATACATGAAACTAAAGCTCAAAAAATCAACTTCTAAATCGTTACAATCTCTTAAACGAAAAAAAAAGTGAACAAAAATTATTCTTACCAGCCAAAACAGTTTTTTAAATTCTTAACATCTGGATGAAATGACTACTGTAAATCAGCCCAGTATCAACCAATATGAAAGAGTATATCTGGTGATCTAATGGAGCATCGTTCAGGGTATAAAGCAAAAGTGATCATTGAACAAAATGGCAGTTTATTGCAGTACTAACTCACACACACACAAATGTATTTATGCTTGTCACTTTAGAGTTCCTATTTAACCAATCGTGAATGTTATGATATTAGAGAAAACAAAGATATCCAAAACAAGTTTATGGACACAGGGAGACCATGGAAAAATTAGTTTATCTGAGTCCGGGCCATTAGTCAAATATGGGTCTCTGGCGTAGTCAGATCTTGCCCCAACCCCCAATAAGCCCTTGGGTTTGATAGGCCCATGCAGCTGTCAATCAGCTCAAACAATTCAAAAGTTCACTAGATTTCCAATTGATCTTCAAAGACATAAGTTACTCGAGACCAAAATAAGGGCCTATATAATCACTCAGACTTGGAATCATGATTTTTGTCTGGACACATTTTCATTGAATTACTGATATTTAAAAAATGTGTTGAACACAGGTGAGGTACTTTGAAAATGTTTGTGTACCCTCAACAGCCTTCTTGATTCAAGTGTGGCCAATGTATAAACTGGCCAAGATCACTAGATAAGTATCATGTTTGTGATTTAGACACTTGCAGTACTGCATCCTGAAGGAGCAATCTTTTATTACATTTTGTGTGATACAAAATGATTCCAGATGTCTAACACAAATGAACTGATCCAATTTAAAAGTTTGTATATTGCACCTTCAAAATATACTATCCATCTATTTATTTTTTGCTCATTTTTTCCAGTTAATGTCGGCATTGATTGTTGCCTAAATTGGTAGTTTCAGGTTCAGGGTGGTAACTGTCCTGGACTGTGTGTTTGGGAATTAAAAAGATAGTTGTTAAATCCTTCTGCAGTGTAAAACGTACTACACGGTTATAGTCAAGCTGCTGTATGCCTGTCCAGTGGTGGACCTACAATTTTGGTGTCCTGAATTTTAAACTGTTATGGGGGTCCCTTCGCAACCAGCAACATCTGCTGCCATCTACTTTTTGTATCTACCAAATTATACAGTGAATAACAATATATTATTAATATTATTATTTATGGTTGACACGGTGGCGCAGTGGTAGCACTGTTGCCTCGCAGTTAGGAGACCCGGGTTTGATTCCCGGGTCCTCCCTGCGTGGAGTTTGCATGTTCTCCCTGTGTCTGCATGGGTTTCCTCTGGGCGCTCCGGTTTCCTCCCACAGTCCAAAAACATGCAGGTTAGGTGCATTGGAGATTCTAAATTGTCCCTAGTGAGGGTGTGTGTGTGTGCCCTGTGGTGGGCCGGTGCCCTGCCCAGGGTTTGTTTCCTGCCTTGTGACCTGTGTTGACTGGGATTGGCTCCAGCAGACCCCCGTGACCCTGTAGTTAGGATATAGCAGATTGGATAATGAATGGGTGGATTATTATTTATTTAAAACCCCCTTCAGTAGACACCAAATAATTTTATTCAATGTGGACTAAAGTCACTTCTGGGATCCCTCCAGGATTAGAGGTCCTGAAGCTTAAGCTTCATTAATTTCATAGCAGATCTGCTGCTTTGCCTGCCCAGTATCCCACCAGGTTCAACCCTGATTGATCATGCCACATATTTTCAATTCTTTAGTGTCAAAATCACTGATACTGCTTTAGTTAATCTACTTAAAGCTCTCCTGCCATTTACAAGAATTTTTTTTAACTGGGAAAAACCAAAGCCTTTAATTATACTTGCCTCAAGATCATATTTTATTTTAAATGTATCTACTACTGCATATATAAGAGCAACTTGATTACTCTGGTCTGATTGGAATGTTATGCAGGCAAAGTGTAATTACTTAGAAATGGTAGAAGAACTATTCTTGGAAATTCTAACATATTCAAAAACTGTAATTAAGAAGATTGTATTGTGTACATCCAATAATAAAGTGACATGATTCATTTGCTCTCAAATAACTGACTTTGAAATTTACGTATTTCCTAAGAATAGAAATTAAAATGTTATTAATGCCATACTTCAAATATTGAAGACTCACAGATGGTTGCATCTTTGACTTCATAATTATGTGTGCAAGAGAATCTTCAGGATTTTTCTACTTTTGAGCTTTTTTTTTATTTTTCCAAAGTCTTTTGAATACTTTCTCTCTTTCTTCATATTTACTGAACCACATTGGTTGCTACTTTCCCTCTCTAGTCTAATTTGACCTGTCTGCTTAATTATTTAGTGCCTAATCAGAGATTATTCTGTTCTCCTTGCAGCTTTGTTTTTGCACTGCAGGCTTACTGAGAGGATTTTTTGAATTAAATGGCTTGGCCGAGCATCTTAACCCTTAAATTACCAGGTTTGCTTTCTTTTGTGAACATTCCAGGATGTGAAGTGTCTACTAAATTGTAGACAAAAGAGCTTAAATAAAGATGAAACACTCTTTGAAAATGTGCACAAAATACTCCAAAACATTCATCATGTCTACAGTGTTTATGAGATTGTTTGTCAGAATCTGTCTGCACATTGATAGTGTTCCATGAACGAAAGAAAGGACTCGCAGAACATGAATTACAAGAAAAGGGTTGGTTTAGGCACAGCTATTCAGTTCCCTAAACTAGGGTGGAGTCCCACTATTATTAACCACACATGGCATCAAGAGCTCACCAAGCAAGCTCCAAACTCCCTCCTTCCTCAACTACAGGTTGTTTTAAACTTCAGTGCCACCACTTTCTATTCCAGTCTCAGTTTAGTGACCTGAAGGACGGTAGTAAAGGTTTTTTTGGCATTAGTCCTTATATACACTTTAACCTGACCAACAACACCAATCTGTTTCTCAAACTGAATACAGTATATGGCTCAAAATAATTGGCAGCCCGTCATGTGCATCAGCAAAGCTGACCAACATTCTCCTCAATTTAGAACTTATTGCTGCCCTCTGAAATTGGATTTTGGACTTTCTAACCAACAGACCTCAGCATGAGCAGAATGGCATCATCACATCATCCACTCCTCAATACAGGTACTCAACAGTGAAGTGTCGTGAGCCTTCTGTACTCCTTGTTTACCTCAGACTGTGTGGTCAAACAAGGTCCCATTTCCATCACTAAATTTGCTGAGGACACCACCGTTCTGGTCCTGATCACCGACAATGATAAGACAGCTTACACAGATAAGGTCTAACTGCTAACTCAATGTTGTCAGGACAACAACCTCACCCTTAATATCAGCAACACCAAGAAGCTGATCATAGACTTGAGGAAGAAGAAGGCAGATCACAATGGCATTACTTTGGAGGAGATGCAGTTAAATGTCGTGACCATAACTGATGAACTGAAATGGACACAACAGATTCCATCCCTTGCCAAAATAGCCTGTACCTCTTCAGATATCTACAGACAGCTTACATTGCTCCATCTGTTTTCACCTATTTCTACACGTGCACAGTATACTATATCTTCACTAGCTGCACAATAAGTGGTTCAAGAATGTAAAGCACAGCAGAGGGCACTGAATGGCACACAAAACACTAATAACGTCTGGATGCCTGCTGTTCGGACATACATAGTACAGCACTTGCTGGTTAGAAGTGCAAACAGTATAATTGAAGGGCCATTGGCACTCACAATACTTGATTCAGAAAGAGTTTCTTCCTACCGATTGTCGCTACACAGTTAGTTATAAGAATATTGTGTATATAAACTGATGAGCCAAAACATTACGAAAACTACAATATGAACATAATAATATTGATTATCTCATATCTGACTATCTCATCTCAGTTCATGTCAAGTTCATAAAGGATAACCTTAAAGGACCAAGACCTATCGTAATAAGGTGTAATAAGGCTACACCATCTGGTAAAAACCAACAGAAGAGCTACTGTGGCACTAATCACAGATAATTTTAATGATGGTTATGAGTGAAATGTGCCCACAACACATAATACATCAAACCCTGCTACGCAGCCGCAGGCTAGTCAGAATGCCCATTCCATCTCCTGTCTATTGTTGCATGTGGCTACACTGGGCACACAAACATCAAGACCTTGGATCAATGGAAGAAGGTTGCATGGTCTAATGAATCCTGTTTTTTTGTTGTATCATGTGGACGGTTGGGCATGTGTGCATTGTTTACCTGGGAAAGAAATGGGGAAGAGGTGCAGTATGGGAAGAAGATAGGATAGTAGAGGGAAACCCTGGTGTTCAGGCATTCACGTATGTGTTAATTTGACAAGTAGCACCTACCTAAGTCCTGGTGCAAGACAAAACATGACACCTCTGGAGGTCTTGTAGAATCCATGCCTCAGTGGGCCAGAGCTGTTTTGGTGGCACACAGTGGAGCAACAGCATTTTAAGCAGGTGGTCATAATGTTTTGCCTCGTATAATTTAACTATTGTGTATGTGTGTATATATATATATATATATATATGTGTGTGTGTGTGTGTGTGTTGCATGCTATGTACGCTTCTTAGTTATTTATTTCTTGTATTTTTGTCAGCTGTTCTAAGAACTTGATTTGAAGTGTAATAATAACTTTCAATATACATTGTAACTGACCTAACATCATACAATTCACAAATCGGGACATGCTGCATTAAATATTAAAATAATTAATAAATCTGCTTTTTATGTTACATAAATATAGGCAGGTTATGTGACGAGCTTTAGTTATGACTTTTACAGTGAGTGCTGAGTCTTGCTATTTTATGTTAATTTATGTGGGAGGCAGAGGGCTGAGCACTTTAAGGGAATCAGAGACACAAATGAAGTGTGGTTGGAGTGGTGCAGAATTATTAATGGTGTTTATATGCATCTTTGTTCTTAAAAGTTTTAAATTACAGTTATTTTTTCCATTTCAGTAATATATGGATTAGGCTGATGTCCTTAGACCTCTTGAGTTAATAGAAGGGAGGATGTTTCGTGA
Source organism: Erpetoichthys calabaricus (assembly GCF_900747795.2). Taxonomy (NCBI): domain Eukaryota; kingdom Metazoa; phylum Chordata; class Cladistia; order Polypteriformes; family Polypteridae; genus Erpetoichthys; species Erpetoichthys calabaricus. The sequence goes on from NC_041394.2 coordinate 125,042,202, forward strand.
GACCTCCTGACTGGTACAAGTACAGAAATTAAATGTCTCTGTAACCATTATCTCATACTAGGAATGCATAACAGCTAAGAAGTGTGTGCCAGAATTAAACCTCTTTGAAGCAGGGAATTTTTTTATATTGCAGCAAAGAGAAACCTGAACAAGAATTGACTGATTTTATATATGGTGTAACCTTTGATGCTCTAGGAATAAACAGGCTGCTTTAAAAACAAAAGTTTAACACAGCAACTCTTAATATATGTGTTTAATTAAAGTGCTAAGACAGCTGATGAAGTTTTATAACGACAGCAAAGCTCCAGTCTTCTCACTAGTGTCTTAAATCATTTGTCTGAGGTTTTACTGTAATTGACTTTATTGTCTACAAAACTAGAAATTAGTCTTTTGCAAAAAACATTTAGACAACAAATTATTGCATGAAACACATTTAATGCAGTCACAAAATTATTCTCTTGCAGACAAAATTCCAGTGTTATTCACCACTCTTTAGTCTTTGTTTTAGTCTACACTTTGATTAATGACTGAAAGTTTACTAATACCTTCAACTTCTCTGCCACAATTTGCTACATGCAAACTTTATACTGCCCCTCCTTTAATCGCCACCTTATCGTGGTGGAGGGGTTTGCGTGTCCCAATGATCCTAGGAGCTCTGTTGTCCGGGGCTTTATGCCCCTGGTAGGGCCACCCAGGGCAAACTGGTCCTAGGTGAGGGATGAGACAAAGAGCGGTTAAAACAAACCTCCTATGATGGAAAACAATTTTGGATGGCGTTTTCCCTTGCCCGGACGCGGGTCACCGGGGCCCCACTCTGGAGCCAGGCCTGGAGGTGGGGCTCGATGGCGAGCGCCTGGTGGCCGGGCCTGCACCCATGGGGCTCGGCCGGGCACAGCCCGAAGAGGCAACGTGGGTCCCCCTTCCCATGGGCTCACCACCTATGGGAGGGGCCAAGGAGGTCGGGTGCAGTGTGAGTTGGGTGGTGGCCGAAGGCGGGAACCTTGGCGGTCCGATCCTCGGCTACAGAAGCTGGCTCTTGGGACGTGGAATGTCACCTCTCTGAAAGGGAAGGAGCCTGAGCTAGTGCGCGAAGTTGAGAGGTTCCGGCTAGATATAGTCGGACTCACCTCGACGCACAGCTTGGACTCTGGAACCAATCTCCTTGAGAGGGGCTGGACTCTGTACCACTCTGGAGTTGCCCCCAGTGAGAGGCGCTGAGCGGGTGTGGGTATACTTATTGCCCCCCGACTTGGAGCCTGTACATTGGGGTTTACCCCGGTGGACGAGAGGGTAGCCTCCCTTCGCCTTCGGGTGGGGGGACGGGTCCTAACTGTTGTTTGTGCGTATGCACCGAACAGCAGTTCGGAGTACCCACCCTTTTTGGAGTCCCTGGAGGGGGTGCTAGAGGGCATACCTTCTGGGGACTCCCTCGTTCTGCTGGGAGACTTCAATGCTCACGTGGGCAATGACAGTGAGACCTGGAAGGGCGTGATTGGGAGGAATGACCCCCCCGATCTGAACCCGAGCGGTGTTTTGTTATTGGACTTCTGTGCTCGTCACGGATTGTCCATAACGAACACCATGTTCAAGCATAGGGGTGTTCATATGTGCACTTGGCACCAGGACACCCTAGGCCTCAGTTCGATGATCGACTTTGTGGTCATGTCGTCGGACTTGCGGCCACATGTCTTGGACACTCGGATGAACAGAGGGGCGGAGCTGTCAACTTATCACCACCTGGTGGTGAGTTGGCTTCAATGGTGGGGGAGGATGCCGGTCAGGCGTGGTAGGCCCAAACGTGTTGTGAGGGTCTGCTGGGAACGTCTGGCAGAGCCCCCTGTCAGAAGTAGCTTCAACTCCCACCTCCGGCAGAACTTCGACCACATCCCGAGGGAGGTGGGGGACATTGAGTTCGAATGGGCCATGTTCCGTGCCTCTATTGTTGAGGCAGCTGACCGGAGCTGTGGCCGTAAGGTGGTCGGTGCCTGTCGTGGCGGCAATCCCCAAACCCGTTGGTGGACACCGGCGGTGAAGGATGCCATCAAGCTGAAGAAGGAGTCCTACCGGTCCCTTTTGTCCTGTGGGACCCTGGAGGCAGCTGATAGGTACCGGCAGGCCAAGCGGAATGCGGCTTTGGTGGTTGCTGAGGCAAAAACTCGGGAGTGGGAGAAGTTTGGGGAGGCCATGGAGAACGACTTTCGGACGGCTTCGAGGAGATTCTGGTCCACCATCCGGCGTCTCAGGAAGGGGAAGCAGTGCAGTGTCAACACTGTATATGGTGGGGATGGTGCGCTGCTGACCTCGCCTCGGGACGTTGTGGGTCGGTGGGGGGAGTACTTCGAAAACCTCCTCAATCCCATTAACATGCCTTCCAATGAGGAAGCAGAGCCTGGGGACTCAGAGGTGGGCTCCCCCATCTCTGGGACTGAGGTCACCGAGGTGGTCAAAAAACTCCTTTGTGGCAGGGCCCCGGGGGTGGATGAGATACGCCCGGAGTTCCTCAAGGCTCTGGATGTTGTAGGACTGTCTTGGTTGACACGCCTCTGCAACATCGCATGGACATCAGGGACAGTGCCTCTGGATTGGCAGACCGGGGTGGTGGTCCCCCTCTTTAAGAAGGGGGATCGGAGGGTGTGTTCCAACTACAGAGGGATCACACTCCTCAGCCTCCCTGGAAAAGTCTATTCAGTCGAGCCTCTGATTCAGGAGGAACAGTGTGGTTTTCGTCCTGGTTGCGGAACAGTGGACCAGCTCTATACCCTTAGCAGGGTCCTGGAGGGTGCATGGGAGTTTGCCCAACCAGTCTACATGTGTTTTGTGGACTTGGAAAAGGCATTCGACCGTGTCCCTCGGGGAATCCTGTGGGGGGTACTCCGAGAGTATGGTGTACCGGACCCCCTGATAAGGGCTGTTTGGTCCCTGTACGATCGTTGCCAGAGCCTGGTCCGCATTGTCGAACCCGTTTCCAGTGAGAGTTGGACTCCGCCAGGGCTGCCCTTTGTCACCGATTCTGTTCATAACTTTTATGGACAGAATTTCTAGGCGCAGCCAGGGCGTTGAGGGGGTCCGGTTTGGTGGGCTCAGGATTGGGTCACTGCTTTTTGCAGATGATGTTGTCCTGTTTGCTTCATCAGGCCGTGATCTTCAGCTCTCTCTGGATCGGTTCGCAGCCGAGTGTGAAGCGGCTGGGATGAGAATCAGCACCTCCAAATCCGAGACCATGGTCCTCAGCCGGAAAAGGGTGGAGTGCCCTCTCAGGGTTGGTAGTGAGATCCTGCCCCAAGTGGAGGAGTTCAAGTATCTCGGGGTCTTGTTCACGAGTGAGGGAAGAATGGAGCGTGAGATCGACAGGCGGATCGGTGCGGCATCCGCAGTAATGCGGGCGTTGCATCGGTCTGTCGTGGTGAAAAAGGAGCTGAGCCGCAAGGCGAAGCTCTCAATTTACCAGTCGATCTATGTTCCTACCCTCACCTATGGTCATGAGCTATGGGTAGTGACCGAAAGAACGAGATCGCGAATACAAGCGGCTGAAATGAGTTTCCTCCGTAGGGTGTCTGGGCTTTCCCTTAAAGATAGGGTGAGAAGCTCAGTCATCCGGGAGGGGCTCAGAGTAGAGCCGCTGCTCCTCCGCATCGAGAGGAGTCAGATGAGGTGGCTCGGGCATCTGATCAGGATGCCTCCTGGACGCCTTCCTGGTGAGGTGTTCTGGGCACGTCTAGCCGGGAGGAGGCCCCGGGGAAGACCCAGGACACGTTGGAGGGACTATGTCTCTCGACTGGCCTGGGAACGCCTTGGGATTCTCCCGGAAGAGCTAGGAGAAGTGGCCGGGGAGAGAGAAGTCTGGGCATCTCTGCTCAAGCTGCTGCCCCCGCGACCCGACCTCGGATAAGCGGGAGACAATGGATGGATGGATGAAACTTTATACTGCCATCTGGAGGGGAACAGAAAGTATTCTTCATGGAAGACATTTCAGGTTTGCTCTCTCATAGGAGATTTTATGAACCTTTAACAGTTGGTCAGTGATTTTGGAGAGAACCCACAGACATTATAGTGTTGAATGGATCTCGACCCAAAGGATGCAAGGGACTGTTTAGGGTGGATGAAATATATTTTGAGGGCAACTGGCTAACCTGGAGACACCAGGACAAAGTCCAGTAAACCACTGTGGGTGATGATGATGAGGATGATCTAGTTTATTTTTGTATTTATAAAGTATCTTGGAAAGGTGTTGACTATAGGAAATTGTTAAATAAGACAATTTATGAATACTTTTAGAATTATTTTTATTTTTCACTTCAGAACAAAGCATTGCTTAATTAAGGGAAAAACGTGCACATCTGCACAAAAGAATATTAAAATTCTTCCATGATCGCCAGCATTATTGAGAAAAAAATATTATTAATTTTGTTGCTAAACAGAATAAGACCAAAATTAATAAAGCATTAAGCATATTCTTAAAATGTACTCATTAAAAGTGGATTACACTTTTTATAAGGCTGATTTTTCATTGGCTAAGTCTGTATTAAACATTTGATACAGGGCGTGAGGCAGGTATGCTTTTTGCAAATTAAATCATCAAAAAGTGATCACAAAGGGATCATACCTTTTGTAAAGATTGTGCTTTATATGAATGTGTTTTGTGCATAGAAGCATGAACTTTTTTTAAACTAAAAATAATCTTTTTTGTTTTCTTACACTTAAAATGATTGTAGAGATTTGTCCAGCGAGGGGAAAAATAGCAGATGAAACAGAATGGCACCTGTCGGGTACAGAAAACAAAAAGACTTTGGCCCTGGCACGTATGTCATGTCTTATCTTGCCAAGACATGAACAAAACCACTGCTGGGGGGATAAACCCAGCATGAGATCACAGATACGCCCAGCATGAGATTGAAATGCCTCCCAAACTTTAAACCAATTAGGAGGTGAAATGATTATACGCTTCCACCCTTTGAGCAGCAGGAACAGTAGAAACTTTTGGCAAATACCATTTCCCTACTAGTTTCACATACAACAATAACGAAATAACTATTAATTAAGGTAAGTGTAAACAAATATTTACTATAGAATGAAATATCTACTTACAAAAAAATATCCCAAAGCATCACTAAGACTAAGAATATGTGCAAACCTGAGCCAACAACTAATAGATTGTAATCGAAACTAAACCTAATGTGACCTTAACTGTAAAGGGAAAGCAAATTAACAGGTAATCAAATACAGCATGTCTGCATCTGTTCAATACATTGATATACAAGAAGCAAGCACGCACACTGATATAGACATCTATGCTCACATTGAGATATACAGGGACATAAAAAGAAGCAAGTTATTTATATTCAAGCAAGTGTTCATCGCTACGCAGCTCACGCAGGAGTCTTACACTTCTTTTTTTTATGTAGCATTTGTAGCTTCAACACTGACACTGACAACATTAATTTAATTGAAAAACAAAATGAAGGTTTCTGAGGGCACAATATAATGATGAGACATCAACATTTGTTAGTGTGTACTTTATGTGTGCCTTTTCTCAAACACTACTGCTAAATATCTGTTCATTGTCACACACTCATAAGCATGCAGGCATACTGATTTAAAGATGCATATACAAAGAAAGATGTGAACACAAACTACTCTAATACAATGTACTTCCAAAGAAAAACATACAGAAGTGACTGCACCATGAGACACTCAAACTAATAAAAGAGCAATCACACACACACACTTGCATATCACTGGCTGCCTACAGGGTATCATTTTCTTATATTTCCTTCCAAAAGCATCGCATAATGGTGTCAATAATTCAATGCTCCACTTGTTTGCCATCTGGTTCTCCAATATTTGATTCCTCTGTGATATGCTTACCCTACCGATGCTCAAAGCCTGATAGGTTGATACTTGGATTTTTATTTCAAATTTAACAATAAATCAGTCATCAGGATCACACACAAAGACACTAAAAAGTTATTGCTTTCAAGGGAGAGATTCTGGTATTCAGATTTATTAATGAATTTTCTATATATTTTAGCACTCTCATTATGTGCAGTTAATGTGCTGTCTGTTTTGCCAGTGTATCTGTTAGACATCTAAGATATATAGTGATGTCTGGGTGCTACAGAATTTAAAGAGAAATGTGTAATCTTATGCTACAGAAAGGTCTTTCCCTTGCAACAGGTTATGTTTATTTTTAGAATCGGATAAGTTCATTTTTAAAACATGTAATGTGCTCTCTGTATATGTGACATTTATATGTCTAATAGGGATTTTAGGAGACTTTTCAACTGTACATGGTTCATTATAAACTGAAGCTTGGTCTGTCAAACTGCTTTTTGCAGTTCAAAATTACTACCACTGCTTTGAGCACCACCATTGGGTTGGTTTAGACATGTGATACTCAGCGAGTCGTGTAATTGATCCCACCCACTTTTAAACACAATTCTCCCATGGTTGTCTCCAGGCATATGTATTATATTTTTGACTTCAGCAAGACTAACAGCAACTTGATGGAGTTACTGCCAGGTGCTCATCTCAAAACCAGCTGAAACACTAGTTTTAGGTTAAAATGGTTGAAAGCTGCAGTTACCTACCTCAAAAACATGACTTGTGTCAAGAAAACTAGCCTGTTTGGTTCAATAGAAAAGGCTCGACCTACAAAACAATCTGTGTCAGAAACTGAGAAATGCACCGAATAAAGCATGCCAAACTTCAGCAATAATGCACCATAATTATGACCTACTGTTTATTAAGTAAACCTCTTTCTTTGCTCTGCAATGTCCTAAAATTCTATTTGTAATTGACAGTAATATATAAAATTGGAATAATTAATTAATAAGCTTGAAACCTTGTTAGTTGTAACTGAGATTAACATTAGATGCAAGATAATGTAGTTAAAAAGTATTTACATAATGAACTGGATTCTTGACTATATACAGTATCTATAATAATAAAAGGCAAAGCCCTCACTGACTGATTCACTTACTCACTGACTGACTGACTCACTCATCACTAATTCTCCAACTTCCCGTGTAGGTGGAAGGCTGAAATTTGGCAGGCTCATTCCTTACAGCTTACTTACAAAAGTTAGGCAGGTTTCATTTCTAAATTCAACGCGTAATGGTCATAACTGGAACCTCTTTTTTCACAATATACTGTAATGGACGGCAGCTCGATGGCTGTGGGAGGAGGAGTTGAGTGTCACGTCATCACGCCTCCCACGTAATCACGTGAAAAGACTGTGAACGCAGTAGGGACAAATGAAGGAGGAGCCGCAAACAGCGAAGAACAAAAAATTCATTAAACAATTGAGAAGGGAGCGAGTGAAGCATACAAGCATGTTCATAAGGGAAACAAAGCACGGTGTAAAACGTAAGTTTAAATTAAGTTTATAGAAACGCTCCCCGCTGCGGATTGCAATAACGTGAAAAGACTGTGAATGCAGTAGGGACAAATGAAGGAGGAGCCGCAAACAGCGAAGAACAAAAAATTCATTAAACAATTGAGAAGGGAGCGAGTGAAGCATACAAGCATGTTCATAAGGGAAACAAAGCACGGTGTAAAACGTAAGTTTAAATTAAGTTTATAGAAACGCTCCCGCTGCGGATTGCAATAACATATTCGCGAGATAAAAGTTTAATGAGAAGACACGAGGTATAAACGAACCACACGCCGTGGCGCAACGTTAGGGGCAACAGTTTCAACCATTCTGTGATCTGCTTCTCGCAACTGAAAGACGGCACATGGCGGATGTTAGCCCACTTGCTGACCGCAACGTTAGGGGCTTCAACTCTGGCGCTGACGATATTCGATTCTCGAGAGGGGATGCAGTGAGTGTGTATGCCTGATGAGCCCAGAATTAAGGAGAAACACGTGTCGCATACTCTTTGCATTATTTGAAAGTAAACTATTAAAACCATTCTATGATCAGCTTCTGGGAACAGAAAGAGGGCACGTGGCGGATGTAAGGCGACTTCCTGACCAACCACAAGCGTAACCTGGCAGGTAACCATCCATACAGTCAGATTGTGATTCAGAAAACGAATGCCATGAATTTAATTACTACGATCTACATACTGTCAAATAAACGAAACACACGCCGTAGCGGGACAGCTGTGAAAAGCGAGGTTCACAAAAAAACAGATCCTTAACAAATTGTTATTGGTATATTTTCGATCCGTTTAAAAAGGTTTTATTTTCTTCTTAAAAAATTAAAAGCAGTACTTCGCCGCAACGAAGCGCGAGAATTTGGCTATATATATCTGCTTCTCACAATTAAAAGAGGGCACGTGGCGGATTTTAGACGACTTCATGACCAAACATAAGTGTTATCTGCCAGGTAGGGTTACCACTTTTAATACAAAAAAATAAGGGACGCATACTACAATGGGTGCAACATCCCAGTGCCAACAGTTTGCAGACTCTACTTAATAGACCCGCCCTCCTCACTGGACAGTTAAAAAGACCAATCAAACTAACGATGACATCAAGTATTACCCAATCAAAAGTAGGAAAGGAGGCATCTTCATAAAATGCGTGTGGGATGATTTGCATGAGACGCTGCTTTAAAAAAAATGATAAAAAAAATACGGGACAAATCCCGTCCCGTATTGATTCAAAACGGGACGCGCAATTTCATTCTCAAATACAGGATGATTCCGTATTTTAAAGGATGGGTGGCAACCCTACAGTGCCAGGTAACCACCCATACAATCAGATTGTGATTCAGACTAGGAATGCAATGAATGTAATTACCCCGATCTACATACAAGGCGAAAGTCTTGCAACATTCAAAGATGATGGGTTGGGATAAGTACACCATAGAACATAAAAGAGCTTGTGAAGCCTTGAACCGAAAAAAGCAAGATCTCAGAGATCGTAAAAAAAAACATAGGAGGTAATGTCATTTTACTCGCTGTAGATTTTAGTCAAACATTACCAGTTATTTCACAAGGGAGACCAGCAGATGAACTCAACGCGTGTTTAAAATCCATGCTTCTCCCATGCTCAGTTATATGTCGCATGTTCTCGGGTAGGTGCACCAAAAAAATGTGTACATTTAAGCATGTAATGGGCAAACAAAAAATGAGGTATACCCGAAGGCACTGCAGTAGTACTTAATGTAACTTTACTTCTTAAATGTTAATGTTTTACTGTTTAATAATTTATACGCTTCTTATATGTTGTTCAAATTCTTTTATCAAAATACCAGTGACAGCGCAATGCACGATAACGTGGAGTGAATACACCATACGCATCCGCCCACGGCCGCCCTGGTGTGCGCAGATAGGAGTTGATTCTACAATAAAATAAAATAAAGATAAAAACCCAGGATTGTTTCCTGCCTTGTGCCCTGTGTTGGCTGGGATTGGTTCCAGCAGACCCCCGTGACCCTGTGTTCGGATTCAGCGGGTTGGAAAATGGATGGATGGATGGATAAAAAGAGTAATACAATCATAACCCATAAAGCGGATAGTAGACATGACGTTCTATATGTGTACCACATTTCAAGTCAATAGGTGAAACGGTTTGCGAGCTACAGGTGATTTAAAATCCTGGACAGACAAACGAATAGCCACGGTAGCAAATTACAGAAGAAGATTTTACTGTTTAATAATTTATATTTATATGAAATGTGCTTCTTATATATTACTTCATATTCTCATATGATAATGATGTTAATGTTGTTTATATTGATTTCTATGTTATTGAAACTGCATGTATGTGTGTATATATATATATATATATATATATATATATATATATATATATATATATATATATATATATATATATATATATATATATATATATGTGTATACATATATATGTTTATATATA